>NC_092745.1:77132916-77432916 GCF_047496795.1 Chiloscyllium punctatum | reverse complement strand
CAGAGTTGTAACTCTAATGCAACTCTGACATTTCCAAAACCCTTCCTGGGTATATTCATTACACTCACTCCTTTTAGTATGGAGTTCTGCTCTGAACATTCTCTAGGGTAGTCTTTATTAGAGCGAATATTCTTGATGTGCATTTTTTAAAAATGTGGTTGTAATTCAGAATTTACTCTGTATACTATGTGCCTCTGAAACTTAGTTGCCATAATTTCACCTTCTGCAAGTATTAGTGTACTGCATCAGAGTTGGGTTCTTTGTATCTCCACCATGGAAATGGCATTTTATATAGTTGTCTGGGTGTTTCACCTGAAGTATAGTGCTGGACACTGCCATCACACAATTACTGTAAATGTTTCAATCACAGTTGCTGTTTAAACACTATCCTGCATTTTTCAGTATTTTTGAGATGCTGCTATTTCAACACTGTCCAATATTCAATATTTTAATAGATACTTGGCAGTGATTCTTTGGGTAGTGTAGGTGGCTCCCTGTTTATATTATGGGAAAAATAAAGACTTGTGTGCGTGCATTTATGAATGTGGCATTTCCTGTTAAATATTCAGTTATGATCTTCCTACCTGTTTCTTGATAGCTTCTTTTCTTCTCCAATTTATCACATGAAAACCATCATTTAGGATGTTGTAGGGCCCGGATTTGAATAACAACATGGCAGATGGTGGAATTTGATTTCAATTTTAAATAAGACTCTGATGACCATGAAGCCATTGTTGATTGTGGGAAACTCCACCTGATTCACTGACGTCCATTTGGGAAGGAAACTGCCATCCTTACCTGGTCTGACCTATACGTGACTGCAATGTGGTTGACTATTAACTGCCTTCTGGGCATTTACGGGTGGGCAATAAATGCTGGCCTAGCCAGCGACTCGCTCATCTCATGAATAATTTCTTTAAAAAGCTGTTGTCCTAATTAATCTGATTTTGTAAAAAAATGTTTGTGTTTATACAAGATCTGTATCTTTTGGGGTGTGTTGCAAATGTTTCTTGTGAAGATTTGTTTTGGTACAGTTATGTTTGCTATGGAGCCATTGTGCATATGTAGGATCCAACAAGTTGCAAGGCGTTAAATGGTCCAATTTTTAAAAAGTTTGTTGAGAGAAATATCCAAAAAAAGTATATGTCTCTGCGATCAAGTGTATTACATATTGATTTAGTAATCCCTTTTGAAGGAGGATGACTGCAACAGAATAGCACTCCCTCAGTGCTGTGTTGAAGTGATAATGAAATTCTGTTTGCGAGTTGTGAGCGCAATCTATTAACTTGTATTTTACTTTTTGCTATGCAAATATATGGTCATTTTCTTTTGGTATATACTTGAAAATTTGTACAGAGCAATGACTGAAATATGTTTTTGCGTAGTTCAAAGTTTTATTCTTAAGAGTCTTGCAATAGCGAACTGGGAAGCCTCCATTTAAAACATAGCTCAGTATGTGTATTTTAGTATTGGAGAATTACTTTATCTCCTTCAACGCTCCTGTGCTAAGCACCATCTTATTCGTTCATCAATATCCATTTACTTTATTATCTCTGGATTTGTTTATTCGAATGCAGTCCTGATAGTTCTTGAATTCCGTGCTCTTGGTGTCTTAAAATGCTGTGAAGCACCATGTTAACATTATATTACATTAAAGGTGCCACATAAATGTAAGTTGCTGTATTGAACTTTGTGTACTTTGATCTAAAAGCCACTTGCCCATCTAAAGCTTCTGAGGCCTTCTGACTCTACTCGTATCAAACTTGGATTGCTATCACTAAACCTCAGGCAATTTGTGTACGGAGCGAAGCTCTAGCATATCAGCATATCATTTGTGAATCTTTTCATCTGTAAGGATGTTGTGAAACTTGAAAGGGTTCAGAGAAGACTTTCAAGAATGTTGCCAGGCTTGGTGGGTTTGAGGTATTGGGAAAAGCTGAATAGACTCTCGTTATTTTCCCTGGAGCGTCAGAGGCTGAGGGGTGACCTTAGAGAGGTTTATAAAATTGAGGGATAGGGTAAATAGGCAAGGTCTTTTCCTCAGTGTGGGGAAGTCAAAAATTCAAGAGCATAGGTTTAAGGTGAAAGAGAAAAGATTTAAAAAGGACCTAAGAGGCAACTTTTTCATGCAGAGGGTGGTGCGTATATGGAATGAGCTGTCAGAGAAAGTGGTGGAGGCTGGTACAGTTACAACAATTTTAAAAGGCATCTAGATGGTATATGAATAGGAAGGGTTTAGAGGGAAATGGGTCAAATGCTGGCACATGGAACTAGATTTATTAGGATATCTGGTCGGCATGGATGAATTGGACTGAAGGATCTTATTGCAGAAAATATGGAAGCATAGGATTGAGGGTAATTTATCGGTTTGGATCAGAAATTGGTTAGTTGTAAGAAGACAGCATGTGGTTGATAGGACTTGTTCATCCTGGAGTTCGGTTACTCCAGGTGTACCACAAGGAGCTGTGTTGGGGCCGCTGCTGTTTGTCATTTTTATAAATGATCTGAATGAGGACGTAGAAGGATGAGTTAATAAATTTGCGGATGACACTAAAGTTGGTGGGGTTGTGGCAGTGCGGAAGGACGTTGTCGGTTACAAAGGGACACAGATAAGCTGCAGAGCTGGGCTGAGAGGTGGCAAATGGAGTTTAATGTGGTGAAGTGTGAGGTGATTCACTTTGGAAGGAGTAACAGGAATACAGAGTACTTGGCTAAAGATAAGATTTTTGGTGTGGATGAGCAGAGAGATCTTGGTGTCCAAGTACACAGATCCCTGAAAGCTGCCACCCAAGTTAATAGGATTGTTAAGAAGGTGTACAGTTAGCTTTTGTTGGTAGAGGGATTGAGTTTCAGAGCCATGAGGCCATGTTGCAGCTGTACAAAACTCTGTGGTGCGGTTGCACTTGGGAGTATTGTGTACGGTTCTGGTTGCTGCATAATAGGAAGGACGTGGAAGGATTGGAAAAGGTGCAGAGGAGATCTATCAGGATGTTGCTGGTATGGAGGGAAGGTCTTATGAGGAAAGGCTGAGGGACTTGAGGCTGTTTTCATTAGACGGAAGATGGTTAAGAGGTGACTTAATTGAGACATAGAAGATTGGATGATTAGATTGTAGTCCTATCCGCGCCACCCCCACCGCGGCCACACCACCCACACGCACGTGCGTGCACACACACTTAAAGCAAATTGCTCAGAGACTCAGTATTATTTGACCTCCCTCATGTTTATTCCAGGTCCTGGAGAGAGAAAGAATGATCGTCCATGTGCACAGGGACATGAGTTCTTGGTCTTTTGTCTGGAACAGCAGATTCTTAATGAATTATACAGTCATTTTACAAGGCGAAGTATCCAGATAGTCATAAAGATGTACAGCATGGAAATAGACCCTTCCATCCAACTTGTCCTAACTGACCAGATATCCTAACCTAATCTAATTCCATTCGCAAATACTTGACCCACATCCCACTAAACCCTTCCTATTCATACACCCATCCAAATACCTTTTAAATGCTGTAATTGTACATGCCTCCACCACTTCCTCTGGCAGCTCATTCCATACATGCACCACCCTCTGTGTGAAAGGGTGGCCCCTTAAGTCTCTTTTACACTTTTCCCTTCGCTGTAAACTTATGCCCTCCAGTTCTGGACTCCTCAATTCTCTTTGTTACTTCTTCTTCAAAAAACTGAATCAAGTTTGTGAGACATGATTTCCCGATTTATTTATTATTCTATCCATTTATCCTATCCATGTCCCTCATGACTTTATAAATCTCTACAAGATCACTCCTCAGCCTCCGACTGTGAATACGAGTGTTGAAGGCTTCGCTTGCTTGAGCACTGCATACAAGTGAATAAGTCCCCAGGACCTGATCAGGTGTATCCTAGAACTTCTATGGGAAGCTAGGGAAGTGATTGCTGGTCCTCTCGCTGAGATATTTGTATCATCGATAGTTACAGGTGAGGTGCCAGAAGACTGGAGGTTGGTTAATGTGGTGCCACTGTTGAAGAAAGGTGGTAAGGACAAGCTTGGGAACTATAGACCAGTGAGCCTGATGGTGGTGGGCAAGTTGTTGGAGGGAATCCTGAGTGACAGGATGTTCATGTATTTGGAAAGGCAAGGACTGATTAGGGATAGTCAACATGGCTCTGTATGTGGGACATCATGTCTCACAAACTTGATTCAGTTTTTTGAAGAAGTAACAAAGAGAATTGAGGACAGAGCAGTAGATCAATATGATCAATATGGATTTCAGTAAGGCGTTCAACAAGGTTCTCCATGGGAGACTGGTTGTCAAGGTTACATCTCACTGAATACAGAGGGAACTAGCTGCTTGGATACAGAACTGGCTGGAAGATAGAAAACAGGGTGGTGGTGGAGGGTTGTTTTTCAGACTGGAGGCCTGTGACCAGTGGAGTGCCACAAGGATCGGTGCTAAGCAACATACGTATTGATTGGATGACTGTTAAAATCAGCGAGTGTCAATAGTAAAGATTAAGCATCTGCTATTGCATAATGAATGTTCTTAACCTTAACTGCCTTCACATAATGAATACTTTTCACCTTGTTAAACTGACCTTACATACTGAATGCTTCCAATATTGTTAAATGGGTCTACATAATGAATGCTTTCCACCTTGTTAACCTGCTACCCTTGCCTCATACACCCTATTGTTAACTGAAAGTTCTTATCTGATCTGAGTTCTGCTCAGCTGAATCTCTCGTTTCACAAAACTCAAAACTTAACTCTTTCGCTGCCTGCTCATACCCTGTACATATTCTCAAGATAGGGTGGACAGTGAGAGCCTTTTTCCTCAGATGGTGATGGTGAGCATGAGGGGACATAGCTTTAAATTGAGGAGTGATCGATATATGGCAGATGTCAGAGGTAGGTTCTTTACTCAATAGTAAGGGCGTGGAATGCCCTGCCTGCAACAGTAGTATAATCGCCAACTTTAAGGCTATTTAAATGGTCATTGGATGAGCATATGCATCATAATAGGATAGTGTAGATTAGATGGCTTCAGATTGGTTTCGCAGGTTGGTGCAACATTGAGAACCGAAGGGCCTGTACTACGCTGTAATGTTCTAGGTTCTATGTCTTTCCCTGCTGCATATTACTGACTTTACTATTATTTAGTAAAAGATTTCTTTAAACCAGAACAATCTTTAACGGCTTCCTGTCCTGTGCTTCATTCCATCTAAGAATTCCTCAATGTATTCTAGTATCTTGAGGGTTCTTGCACTTCTCTTGGATTGAAACTAAGGAGTGTCACTGGTATTGGGAATCTTTCTCGCTTCCTGCTGTTTTGAGCTATGACATTTCTTGGGAGCTCTTAGCGCTCTTTTGGTAGATCCCAGATGGAGATCCAAACTAATTTAAAAACCTATTCTTTGATCTATAAAGTACATGGATACTTCATGAATTTCCCTTGTTTACCAGTTACTTTCTGAACATTTCTTTAATCTCTGGAATTATATGAATAATTTACATCTCTGGTAAAAACAGGGCATTTCTCCTAAATCTAACTGATCCTCCTGTGTTTTCATAGTTCTTGCTCTTCTAACTCTGATCTTGTAAGCAAACATGATCTTTTGATATATGGAAAAAAAATTGTAGATTCAGATGTTGCCAAGCCAAATTTCAGTGATCTTACTTTGAGCAATTATATTTGTAATGAAAGTTCTGTTTCCATAATGTATGAATCATTAAGTTGACACACTCAATAGTCAAGATGTTCTGCTGAAAACAAAAGCAAGTTGCTGGAGAAACTCCGGTCCAGAAACATCTGTGGAGAGAAAGAGTCAGTGTTTCTGCTCTAGTTCTAATGAAGGATCATTGGATCGAAACACCGGCTCTGCTTTCTCTCCACAGATGCTGCCAGACTTGTTGAATTTATTGAGCAATTTCTGTTTTTGTTAAATGAAGATCCTGCTTACAAAGGCATTAAAAGGGTCGAAAGTGTTAGATTGCAAGCATGCAGTCCTAAACTGTCTAGAAGTACGAAATGGGAGATGAGAGAGTTGTCTGTTGTAACATTGTTCTAGAAACTGCTTTGCATGTTTTTCATAAACAAGTGGATAAATGAAATTGATTTGTTATGACTTTTGGTTTAGTGACTCTGATGACTGAAGCATTGAGCATTTTTATATTGCGTTTAATTCATTGCTTTTTACCTAGGCCTGTTGATCGTGACAGACCATTGCGTGGACGTGGAAGAGGACGTGGCCGTGGTCGTGGCCTGGGAAGGAGTGATGGTTTTGACTCCCGTGGAAAACGTGAATTTGACAGGCATAGTGGAAGTGACCGATCGTAAGTTGATATAACTATTGTTGCAATAAAGAATTCTTAATCAATAATGCACGCTTTAAAATTGTTATGGTTAAACACAAAATCTTTGTCTTTAACCTGCCAGTTAAAATAAAGATGAAATGTTTTGCTTATGTAACTTTTTAATTTGACAATTCAAACAGAATTTCCAGAATACAGTATTTGCTGGAGGTACAATGTTAATTTAAGGTTGAATAAAAAATCAGCTTGTATCTAAACCTAATGCAATGAATTAGTTGAAATGCAAATACTTTAAAGTGCCAATAATCTTGGAAATGCTGGTGAGTTTTATTTTAAATTGAGTAGTTATGTATATACAACAGATATATAGAGAGAGTAGTTTCTCTTCCAGTGGCCTGAAACCAGAAGACAAACGGGGTGGCAGTGGATCACACAACTGGGGAACAGTAAAAGATGAACTTGGGTTAGTACAAAAACTATTTCTTGTTTAAAACCTTGCTAATTTTGTTTGCACTGTGTGGCCTATAAAACTAAGACTTTTTTTCTCTCTATGCATAGTGAACTTGATCAATCAGCTGTTACTGAAGAGACACCTGAGGGAGATGAACAACAAGTAGTTGACTCTGAGAACAAGTGAGTTGTCAAGTGATATGAGAGTTAAAGATCTTTACAATAGAATTTGTTAAGATGCTTGTTAATCTTGCATGAATACAATTGTAGGAATTGCCAAAACCTGGTTGAAATTTAATCATATATAAATCTTTCTTCGGTAAAGCACATACATGGTGTGTAAAACCTGGTGGGCACAAATCCCTAAAAGTGAGTGCAAGTTGTTGAAGCACATGATATCTTGGGCATTATAATACCAAAGTTAAAGGAATAATAAAGAAATGCAACAGTTGAATAGGTTGAAAATCTGCAAGTTTCTTTAGGAAGTTTGCAAGACTGGAGAATGTGCAGAAGAGATGAGCCATGATTGACAAGGATTGAGTGGCAAAGTTAATGTAGTGCTTAGACAATCTGGTTACAGATTGAGCAGGTAGTATAGATGTGATTGGGTACACGACGTCCTGCATGCTATAATATTCTTTGTGTACAAGGCATGTTTTATTCTTTGGGGTATTTGAGGCAGAATGAGTTTTTTTTAAACATGGTATTTCTCATTTAAAACAATGTGTACTATGCTTGGGTTACTCAAAATGACTATATTTGTAGAATTGAAAATATATATAAAGCATGAAGAGATATTGGGCAATTAATATTATTTGAATACATGTTCAACTTGCCAGTACACTGATTTAGGTTGCAAATACCCTATCACATAAAATTTTGCAGTGTTGATTTATGTTGTGATTGCTCAAAAAAGAAGGATAAACTAGGTAACCCCGGATCAGTTAACTTTCACGAATAAGCTTTTCTCTTATTTTATTCGTGAGATGTAGTTGAAACAGGCTTATCAGCATTTATTGCCTGTTTGTCATTGCCTTTGAGAGGGTTGTGGTGCGCTCCTTCTCAAAGGCAATGACAGGCAATAAATGTCGTCTTGACCTGCATGTTGGTTGACCCTACAATGCTGGTGGGGAGGGAATTCCAGGATTTTGGCCCAGTGACTTTGAAAAAATGACAGTATATTTTGTAGTCAAGATGGTGACTACCTTGGAGGGAACTTTCAGGTAGTCATGTTCCCATGTGTCTGCTGCCCTTGCCCTTCGCGATGATAGTGGTTGAGTTTGGAATGTGCTATGGATGTGGTGCGAATCAAGTGGACTGCTTTGTCAAGGATGGCACAGTGTCTTTGGAGATGCACCCATCCAGACAAGGGGGGGGGGGGTAGTGCTCCATTATACCCTAGACTTCTGCCTTGTAGATAATGGACAGAATTTGGTGAGTTACTTGGCTGCATTATCTCTAGACCTGCTCTTGAATCCCTGTGTTTGTATGGCAAGTCCATTTGAGTTATGGTCAATGGTTACCCCAAGGGCACTGATAGTGGGGGATTCAGTGAATCTCTAGGAGCAGTGGTTAGATTGTTAGTGATGGTCATTGTCTTGCATTTGTGGCATTAATGTTAATTGCCATTTGTCAGCCCAAGCCTGAATATTGTCCAGATCTTGTTGTATTTGAACATCTGGAGGGTTTTTGATACTTTTCTATCCAAGGACTTCCTGTACCTAATACATCCCTGTCTAACAGGGAAAACGAAGTAGAAGAGGTTAAAGAAGAAGGTCCAAAGGAAATGACCCTGGATGAGTGGAAAGCCATGCAAGATAAAGAACGAGCAAAAGCTGAGTTTAATATCCGCAAGCCTAATGAGGGTTGTGACAGCAGTCAGTGGAAGAAGGGTTTTGTTTTGCGCAAACCTAAAACTGAAGAGGTAGGTATTGAGCATAGCTGTGAATTACAGAAGCCATATTCTTGCATTAAATAGTTTTAGTATTTTAAAATGTTATATTTACTTAGCATAATGTCATTGTAACTGTTTTTTTAGAGATCATAAACTGCGTTTGTAGAGTTAGATTAAAATTAAATTGGTAATCATGAAAACACATGGGAGCATGAAAAGGCCATTCAGCCTCTCCATGATCAAAGTTGATCATAGATCTCATTACCTAATCATATCCTTCTCCATTTCCCTTGATCCCTTTTAACCACAAAAACAATATCCTCTATCTCCTCGAAAGCACATTGTTTTGGCCTCAATCACTTTCTGTGGTAGTGAATTCCACAGGCTCATCACTCTCTGGATGAAGGCACTTTTTTGCGTCCTCAGTCCTAAAAGGTGTCCCCCTCATCCTTAAACTTTTCCTCAACATCAGGAACCTCTCAGTACTGTTAGAAGTTTCTGAGATCTCCCCTCGTTCTTCTAAACTTCAGTAAATACCATCCTGACCAAATCAGTCTCTCATCATCAGTCTTGCGACTCCAGGAATCAATTTGGTAAACCTTTGCTGCACTCCCTGTACAGCAAGAACATATTGCCTCAGATAAGAGGATCAAAACTGCAAACCCCATTTCAGGTGTGGCCTCACCAATGACCTGTAAAGTAGCAGCATGACATTCTCCTTCCTGCACTTGAATCCTCTTCCTGTGAAGGCCAACATGCAGTTTCTCTTCTTCGTTACCTGCTGCACTTGCTTGCTTTTACCAATTGGTGCACGAGAGCTCGCAGGTCTTGTTGAACATTTCCCTGCCTTCGTTTATAGCCATTCAAATCGTAATCTGTCCTCTTATTTGCTACAGAAATGGATAACTTCACATGTATCCGCATTTTTCTGCATCCGTATGTGCTTGCACATGCAGTCGAAGTCACACTGCAACATTTCTGTATCCTCCTCACAGCTCACCCTTCCTTCCAGCTTTGTGTCGTCTGCACATTTTCAGATATTACATTTAGTTCTCTCATCTAAATCATTACTAGACATTGTGAGTAGTTGGGATTTTTGTCCCCATCATTGTGGTACCCATTTAGTCACTGCCTACCATTCAGGGAAGCAAAGCATTTGTTCTTGCTCTTTAGCTCCTATCTGCTAACCAATTTTCTATCCATCTCAATACACTACCCCCGGTCACATTCGTTTTAACTTTATATAGAACTTAATGCTTTATAACAATGCCTAAATTGTATGAGAAAGATAGGCTCGTTACACATTTCTTTGATCTACTTTTTTCTGTAATTTGTAATTTATGTCAGTGCCCAATATTGATATTCAGAATTGTTGTGAAATTTTGTTTGCTAGAAACGTTTTGAAAGCGAGGCAGATGTCCATCATTTGGAATATACGGTAATGCATTTCCTATAACTTTTGTAGCTTCAGTTTTTTGTATAATACTGCTGGGCATTGTCATCTATTTTGTCTCATGGGTGGCTGGACTGTTGCAAATCAGACACTGTTTAAATATAATACAAATATAGCTTTTAAAAAAAAACTGCAGCTAAGTGAAGATGGTGCATTCTAAAACACAGTATTGTGGGAAATTAATTTCTGCAAAGATGTGATTATATGGTGAAAACATGTTTGGGAACACTGCAGAACTTACTGGTGCTGTAAACCTTTTGGGTCAGTATATAAAATAACCGGTGCAGTGTCATCTGATGTTTTCATTTTTGCTATGGGTGGACTTAGTGCCTGAAAGCAGTTATTAAACCTGGCAAATCTGCCTGGATTTGTCGGTATCCTTTCACACTAAAAATGCTTATTTAAAGAATTTTGAATTATCAGCAATATAGTTGGATGGATCATCTCTTTGTGAAAATTACCATGTAGTAAGCTGAATTCTGCTGACTCACTTAATCCTACTATTGGGAGAGGACTTCCAATTAACTTAATTGTAGTCTGGGATAAAACCTAAAAGTAACAGGCTCACAAATTCACATTTTTTCATGAATGAAGGCTAACTTCTGTAGTTTGCAATTCCATACCATTCCAACTTGATGCTTTTGGAAGAGGTAAGTGATATGTGATGTATTAATGCTGTGGTAACCTCTTTATATTTGTTTTGAGGGTTGTTTGCTTCAGATTGAAGATTTATATTTCATAACAGCTATCTTTTAATCTGCATGCATCTCTATTCAGAGCCTGCCAGTACAACCTGCGGAGTAATTCTGTATTGTATTTGTTCACCATTACGTGGTCTGACTGCTCTAGATATCTGGGGGTCCATTTTTTTGTGCTGATGTCAGAACAGATCGTAACACTTATCTCTTAATATAATTTCTCTTTTGAGTTCAGCACAAGAACAGTAATGCAGTGATTTCCTAAATTGTATTTTCTTGTTGAGTAACTGAGTACGGACCTTTTTCAGTTCTGAGTCCAATCTGGGAAGCACCTTCATTTTGAGGGGCGGGTTTGAGCCGTAGGGAGAGCCCGAATAGGCTGGGGCTGTCGGGGTGACCTTAGGTTTGTAAAATCATGAGGGGTGCGAAAAAAGTGATTTGTCAAGGTCTTTTCCCCAGGAAAGGGAAATCTAGAGGGCATAGGTTTAGGATGAGAGGGGAAAGATATAAAAGGGATCTGAGGGCCAACTTTTTCGCCCAGAGGTTGGTGCATGTATGCAATGATCTGCCAGAGGAAGTGGCGGAGGCTGGTACTATAACGTTTAAAAGACATCTGGATGGGTATTTGAACAAGAAGGGTTTAGAGGGATGTGGGCCAAAACGCGCAAGTAAGACTAGATTAGATTAATTTAGGGTATCTGATCAACATGGATGGTTTGGACTGCAGTGTCTGTTTCCGTGATGTACAGCTGACTGAGAAATATATCTTATTTTAGAGCAACCTGATTCTTTGACTTGAATATTTGCATAGAAATTAATAACATTCCAGGATTAGTACATTTTGACCCTTTGCTGTAGAGCCGTACATTTTCTGTCTACTACTTTTATTTATGATGTCCATTTCTATCACTTTCATTAACCAAATGAAAAATGTGGAATTCCACCCCCCCCACCCCCCAAACAAAAATATTAATATAACAACTTTGGCAGAAATGGTGATGATCACATCCTGCTCAATAACAGACTTGCAGTATCATGAAGTGAGCAAGTCTGTAACTTCTAAAGATTGTAGATATCCCTATTTCTTGTCTGTAGTTTGTCAACGTGGTGTGCATTTATTCCTTAGAGATGTACAGGACGGAAACCGACCTTTCAGCCAACTTGTCCATGCCGACCAGATATCCCAACTTGATCTCTTCCCATTTGCCAGCACTTGGCCCATATCCCTCTGACCCTTCTTATTCATATCCCATCCAGATGCCTTTTAAATGTTGCAATTGTACCAGTCTCCTCCACTTCCTCTGGTAGCTCATTCCATACATGCACCACCCTCTATGAAAAAATTGTCTCTTAAATCCCTTTAGTATCTTGCCCGTTTCACCCTAAACCTATGAATCTAGTCTGGACCCTCATACCTCAAGGAAAAGACTTTGTCTATTTTTCATATCCATGCCCCTCATGATCTTATAAACCTCTATAAGGTCATCCCTCAGCCTCTGATGCACCAGGGAAAACAGCCCCCGCCTATTCAGCCTCTCCCTGTAGCTCAAATCCTCCAACCCTGGCAACATCCTTGTAAATCTTTTCTGAACCCTTTCGAGTTTCACAACATTATTCCGATAGGAAGGAGACTAGAATTGCACGCAGTATTCCAAAAGTGGCGTAACCAATGTCCTGTACAGCTGCATCATGACCTCTCAACTCCTGTACTCAAAACTCTGACCAATAAAGGAAAGCATAACAAACGCTGCCTTCATTATCCTATCTACCTGCAACTCTACTTTCAAGGAACTATGAACCTGCACTCCAAGGTCTCTTTATCCAGCAACACTCCCTAGGACCTTACCATTAAGTGTATAATTTTTGCTAAGATTTGCTTTTCCAAAATGCAGCACCTCACATTTACCTCAATCAAACTCCATCTGCCAATCCTCAGCTCTTTGGCCCATCTGGTCCAGATCCTGTTGTACTCTGAGGCAACCTTCTTTGCTGTCCACTACACCTCCAATTTTGCTGTCATCTGCAAACTTACTAACTCTAGCTCCTATGTTCACATCCAAATCATTTCTGTACATGGTAAAAAGTAGTGGACCCAGCAGTGATCCTTGTGGCACTCCAGTGGTTACAGGCCTCCAACCTGAAAAGCAACTCTCCACCACCACCCTCTGTCTTGTGCCTTTGAGCCAATTCTGGATCCAAATGGCTAGTTCTCATTGTATTTCATGAGATCTAACCTTGTTAATCAGCTCCCATGGGGAACCTTGTCGAAAGCCTTACTGAAGTCCATGTAGATCACGTTCACAGTTCTGCCTTCATCAATCATCTTTGCTACTTCAAAAACCTCAATCAAGTTTGTGAGTCATGATTTCCCACACACAAAGCCATGTTGACAATCCTCAATCAGTCCTTGCCTTTCCAAATACATGTAAATCCTGTCTCTCTGAATTCCTTCCAACAATTGTTTAAGAAGGGGAGTCAGGACAACCCTAGTAATTATAGGCCAGTGAACCTTACTTCGGTTGTGGGTAAGGTTTTGAAAAAGATTACAAGAGAGAGGATTTCTAATCATCTGGAAAGGATTAATTTGATTAAGGATAGTCAACACGGTTTTGTGAAGGGTAGGTTGTGCTGAACTAACTCTATTGAGTTCTTCGAGAAGGTGACAAAACCGGTGGATGAAGGTAAAGTGATGTGTATATGGACTTCAAGGAGTTTGATAAGGTACCACGTGGTAGGCTATTGCACAAAATACAGAGTTTAGGGATTGAAGGTGATTTAATGGTTTGGATCAGAAATTGGCTAGCTGAAAGAGCATAGGGTGGTGGTTGATGGGAAATGTTGATCCTGGAGCTCAGTTACCAGTGGTATGCCACAAGGATCTGTTTCGGGGCCACTGCTGTATGTCATTTTTATAAATGGTTTGGAGGTGGGCGTAGAACGATGGATTAGTAAATTTGTGGATGATGCTGAGGTAGGCAGAGTTGTGGATAGTGCAGAAGCATGTGGGTTACAGAGGGATGTAGATAAAATGCAGAGCTGGGCTGAGAAGTGGTAAATGGAGTTTAATGTGGAAAGGTGTGAGGTAGTTCACTTTGCAAAAATAACAGGAAGGCAGAGTACTGGACTAATAAAATTCTTCGCAGTGTATATGAACAGAGATCTGTGTCCAGGTGCATAAATCCCTGAAAGTTGCCACCCAGGTTGATAGGGTTGTTAAGAAGGCATGTGGCGTTTATTGGTAGGGGGGGGGGAAATTGAATTTGAGTCACGAGGTCATGTTTCAGCTGTACAAGACACTGGTATGGCTGCGCCTGGAGTATTGTGTATAGTTCTGGTCACCGCATTGTATGAAGGATGTGGAAGCTTTGGAAAGGATTCAGAGGAGATTTACAAGGATGTTGCCTGAAATGGAAAGGCTGAGGGAACTGAGGTTGTTTTCGTTATGGAGAAGAAGGTTGAGAGGTGACTTAATAGAGACGTATAAGATAATCAGAGGGTTAGATAGGGTGGACAGTGAGAGCCTTTTTCCTCGGATGGTGAAGGCTAGCATGAGGGGCATAGCTTTACATTGAGAGGGACGATAGATATCGGACAGATATCAGAGGTAATTTCTTTACTCTGAGTAGTAGGGGCGTGGAATGGCCTGCCTGCAGCAGTAGTAGACTTCCTGACATTAAGGGCATTTAAGTGGGCATTAGACAGACTTATGGATAACAATGGAACAGTATAGGTTAGATGGGCGTCAAATTAATTTCACAGGTTGGCGCAACATTGAGGGCCAAAGGGCCTGTACTGCACTGTAACGTTCTGTATTCTACCTTGCCCATCACTGTCGGGTACATCGGTCTGTCGTTCCCTCGTTTGTCCTTAGCATCATTCTTAAATAGTGGCACATTAGCCAACCTCCACTCTTCCAGCACCTCCCATGTGACTATCGTTGATTCAAATATCTCAGGCCCAGCAATCACTTCCCTAGATTCCCACAGAGTTCTAGGGTACACCTGATCAGGTCCTGGGGATTTATCCACTTCCTTGCATTTCAAGACATCCAGCACCACCATCTCTGTGATATGGACACTTTTTTCAAGATGTCACCATCTGTTTCCCTATATTCTATATCTTCCACGTCCTTCTCCATAGAAAACACTGATGCAGAATACTCATTCCATATCTCCCACCATCTCCTGCGGCTCCACACAAACGTTGTCTTGCTGATGTTTGAGCTGTCCTATTCTCTCCCTAGTTACCCTTGTATCCTTAATGTATTTGTGAAAACCCTTCTTCTTAACACTGTTTGCCAAAGCTATCTCCTGTCGTCTTGCTCTCCTGATTTCCCTATTAAGTATACTCCTACTGCCTTTATACTCTTCTAAGGATTAACTTGATCTCTCCTGTCTATATCTGACACATGCTTCCTTTTTTTTTCTTAACCAAACCCTCAATTTATAGCATTCCGCACACCTACCAGCCTTTCCTTTCACCCTAACAAGAATGCATAGTCTGTGGACTCTCATCTCAATTCTGAAGGCTTTCCATTTTCCAGCCATCTTTTTACCTACAAACACTTGCCCCCAATCAACTTTTGAAAGTTCTTGCCTAGTACCATCAAAATTAGCCTCCCTCCTGTTTAAACTTCCACTTTTAGATCCAGTCTATCACTTTCCATAACTATTTTAAAACTAATAGAATTATGTTCGCTGGCACCTCAGTCACCTGCCCTACTTTATTTCCCAAGAGTAGGCCAAGTTTTGCACTTCCTTTAGGTATATCCACTTACTGAATCAGAAAATTTTCTTGTACACGCTGACCAAATTCCTCTCCATCTAAACCCTTAACACTGTCTGTCCCAGTCTACGTTTGGAACATTAAAATCTCTTACCATAACCACCCTATATTTCTTGCGGATAACTCCTTTCAAATTTGTTTCTCAATTTCCCACTGACTGTTAGGCGGTCTAAAGTACAATCCCAATAAGGTGATCATCCCTTTCTTATTTCTTTGTTCCACCCAAATAACTTTCCTGGATGTATTTCCGGGAATATCCTCCCTCAGTACAGCTGTAGCACTATCCCTTATTAACAACACCACTCCCCCTCTTGCCTTCCTTTCTATCCTTCCAGTAGCATTTGTATCCTGGAACATTAAGCTGCCAGTCCTGTATATACCTGAGCCAAGTTTCTGTAATTGCTATGACATTCCCAGTCCCATGTTCCTAACCATGCCCTGAGTTCATCTACCTTCCGTGTTAGGTTTCTTACATTTAAGTAAATGCAAATTAATTGTTAAAAGATTTCTTCCTGTGCTAGACAAGTCCTTATATTCATATGACATCAGCATGGTGATACATTTAAACGAGGTTAATACTCATTCATTTGATTCAAATTCTAATTTGATGGCTGTTAAAATATTTTGCCACAGACCAGGTTGTTGGCTTCTGTGCTGCTTTGTAATTTTGCTTTTTTGTGTTGGGAATAATATTGTTAATTATGGTGTACTGGTTCATTAAGGATATGCGCCACAACTCTGCAATTTGGCTTTCTGCTTATCAAAACTTGCATTTTATATTATAATTTTCATGGGCCTTTTGAGTAATATCCTCCCTCAGTACAGCTGTAACACTATCCCTTATTAACAACGCCACTCCCCCTCTTGCCTTCCTTCCTATCCTTCCAGTAGCTCAATTTCTGTTCACTGAGGGATGCCTAGCTTGAAATATTTTTAGAAATCAACAAAGTACATTGCATTTGCTAATTTGGTCAGGGATGGTATTTTTAAAATGTAGTTTAAGCTCATTAAAAGCTGTCCCTTGAAGCAGTTTGCAACGTATGCTGAGCTGTTTACTTGCAATAAAATTTTGTGTAAATTTAATTATTAAAGACTGAGACTTTTTTGTGTGTTACATTGTTTCCTAGTTTGCATTCAGCTTTAACAAATTCTAAAATCGCATCAAATCTGCTTAGTAAAAATATATGGGTAAAACAGTGTTAACTAAAATTCTTGTTTCTGTAGGCCCATAAGACTTTTGAAGGATTTTAAATGTGAAAGTGAATCTAAGATTTTTAGAGAAACTGCAGACTTACACTTTTGGTACTCCATGCAACCAAATGCATTGGAGAATTTCCTGAGAATATTGAGTATGTGTGTTGTTTAAGTGAGCAAATGTCAATATTTGTGTTTGTTTGGTGATTAATGAAATTAATGCATTAAGGTTTAAAATGCAGACGGAATTTCTTTTCTATTAGGTCTCTGATGAATCTGTTTTGGAACATCACTTCCGCAAACCAGCAAATGATATAACCTCCCAGCTGGAAATCAATTTTGGTGATTTGGGCCGCCCTGGCCGTGGCGGCAGAGGGGGCCGAGGTGGCCGTGGACGTGGTGGCGGCAGGAGCGTCCGTGGAATGAGGACTGACAAGGTATCGACTTGTCGAATATTACTCTCCAAAGCCATATTGTTAAACTGACAATTAACAAGAATACAAATGCTGCTCATGGCTAATGACTTGGTCTGATTTTCTACTTAATTGTAGAGATTTGAAGAAACTCTGCTTGTTTCTGGTACTTCTGTTGTTTTCACTTCAGGTAACAAAGCAGCTAGTTGTGAGACCATTTAATGTGTTAGACTGGGGAAAGAAAAAATATTCTTCAACTTTTTTCCTACTGATTAATGTCAGTGACACTTGTTACAATGTACGCAGATGGGAGTCTGCTAATACTGGGGAGGCAGTGGTTACTTCAGTGACTTCTTTTTTTAAATCATCCCTATATGTACACACTTGCCTCGGTTCACATGGTGAATATTGGTTTGTTGGATTAATGCCATCAAGTTCCAGGTATCTGAAATATGACTTGAGTGTAAGTCAGCTCTTGGGGAGACGGGGAAATAAGTCACTAGCCACCAAATAATTTCAAACTAATTTCAAACCTGGAATACTAGTAGTCTTGACTGCCACTGAAGATTTGTCAGGAGGGTGTGAGTTTAATTTCATGTACAATGCATAAGCACTTAACTTGCGACACAGTGGCATAGTGGATAGCACTGCTGCCTCACAGCGCCAGAGACCTGGGTTCAATGCCCGCCTCAGGCAACTGACTATGTGGAGTTTGCACATTCTCCCCGTGTCTGCGTGGGTTTCCTCCGGGTATCCGGTTTCCTCCCGCAGTCCAAAGATGTGCAGGTCAGGTGAATTGGCCATGCTAAATTGCCTGTAGTGTTAGGTAAGGGGTAGATGTAGGGGTATGGGTGGGTTGCGCTTCGGCGGGGCGGTGTGGAGTTGTTGGGCCGAAGGGCCTGTTTCCACACTGTAAGTAATCTAATCTAATTAAAGAAGTCTGAAACAGAAAATCTGACTCTGACACTGCAGTCATGTCGTCTTAATGTTGGATGCAAAAGTTGCCATTCTGTTATTTTAAAAAAAGCATGTGATTTCTCCCAAGATCCTGACCCATGACTGACTGTCATTTTGTTGCAATTAGCACTTTACTGTTTGAAAATTGACTGCGAACCTTCACTACAACAGCAATTGTATTTCAAAAATCATCTAATTGCCTTTGGGGCACTTTGATATCTCTGTATTGTGCCTTTTTCTGTGTGTTTCACAGCAGTTTGTAGCCAATGAAATTTTGAAATTGTGAGTTTCCTTATGATTGTGAAAGGTTCTGCAAGTGGGAATTATTTGAGTATGTTTACTGAGTTGAGGTAAGAGAATGTGGTTTTTCAGAAAAACTTTGTCCATGAACGGTCTTTACCTTTTATATCCTTTTTGGTTGATTGAGCTTGTTCTTTTTGGCAAGAGTGCAACTATTGTGTAGTATTTAGGCAGTATTCTCCTAAATTGAGTATGCTGCGTCTTCAGGGACTTTTGAAAATCAAGTCAAGTATAAATGTCTATTTCAAAAATTCAGTTTTTTGATCAGTAACAATTTTAAGTATGTTCTGCACACATTAAACCTTGTATTGCAATTGTTACTGGGAAGGTTAAAGTTTTTAGAATAATGAAGGGTATAGATAGTTGTCTTTTCCCTAGGATGGGGGAATTTTAAGACTAGGGGGACAGATTTTAAGGTGAAAGGAGAAGCATTTTTATAAAAGACATAAGCACTTTTTTTCTTAATTCGGAGGGTGGCCTGCATGTGGAATGAAATTCCTGAGGAAATGATGGATGTGGATACAATTACAGTGTTTAAAAGACATTGAGAGATAGATGAATAGAAAAACTTTAGAGGGATATGGGCCAGGAGCAGGCAGATGGGACTAGTCTAGTTTGGAACTATGTTTGGCATGGATTGGTTAGACTGAAGTGTCTGCTTCTGTGCTGTATGACTCTGGCTCTATGACTAGACTGTGACAGCAAATAATGAGGAGAAAGTTGAGAGATTAGAGTTGTGTGGTGCTGGAAAAGCACAGCAGGTCAGGCAGCATCAGAGGATCCGGGGAACTGATATTTTGGGCATAATCCCTTCTCGACAGCATCCCTTCTCCTGATCCTCACCTAAAGGATCATTAGCAGGCATTCATGTCCTTTCTGGGTGTAATCCACTCCCCTCCCTTGTCAGATTCTGAAGGGACCATCCCTCCTAATACCTTGGTCTTAGAGTCATAGAGATGTACATCATGGAAACAAACCCTTCGGTCCAACCCGTCCATGCCGACCAGATATCCCAACCCAATCTAGTCCCACCTACCAGCACCCGGCCCATATCCCTCCAAACCCTTCCTATTCATATACCCATCCAAATGCCTCTTTCTTGTTGCAATTGTACCAGCCTCCACCACATTCTCTGGCAGCTCATTCCATACATGTACCACTCTCTGCGTGAAAACGTTGCCCCTTAGGTCTCTTTTATATCTTCCCCTCTCACCCTAAACCTATGCCCTCTAGTTCTGGACTCCCCACCCCAGGGAAAAGACTGTGTCTACTTATCCTATCCATGCCCCTCATGATTTTATAAACCTTTATAAGATCACCCCACCGCCTCTGAAGCTCCAGGGAAAACAGCCCCAGCCTGTTCAACCTCTCCCTATAGCTCAGATCCTGTTGTAATTTGAGGTAACCCTCTTCGCTGTCCACTACACCTCCAATTTTGGTGTCATCTGCAAATTTACTAACTGTACCTCTTATGCTCACATCCAAATCAGTAATGAAAAATCTGTTGCTGGAAAAGCGCAGCAGGTCAGGCAGCATCCAAGGAGCAGGAGAATCGACGTTTTGGGCATATAAGCCCTGAAGAAGGGCTTATGCCCAAAACGTCGATGCTGCCTGACCTGCTGCACTTTTCCAGCAACACATTTTTTGTTTCTGATCTGCAGTCCTCACTTTCTCCAAATCATTTATGTAAATGACAAAGTAGAGGACCCAATCTAGTCCCACCTGCCAGCACCCGGTCCATATCCCTCCAAACCCTTCCTGCTCATATACCCATCCAAAGGGGGATCCTTGTGGCACTCCACTGGTCACAGGCCTCCAGCCTGAAAAACAACCCACCACCACCACCCTCTGTCTTCTACCTTTGAGCCAGTTCTGTATCCAAATGGCGAGTTCTCCCCGTATTCCATGAGATCTAACCTTGCTAATCAGTCTCCCATGAGGAACCTTGTCGAACGCCTTACTGAAGTCCATATAGATCACATCTACTGCTCTGTCCTCATTAATCATCTTTGTTACTTCTTCAAAAAGCTCAGTCAAGTTTGTGAGATGTGATTTCCCACACACAAAGTCATGTTGACTATCCCAAATCAGTCCTTGCCTTTCCAAATACATGTACATCCTGTCCCTCAGGATTCCCTCCAACAACTTGCCCACCACTGACATCAGGTTCACCAGACTATAGTTCCCTGGCTTGTCTTTACCGCCCTTCTTAAACAGTGACACCACGTTTGCCAACCTTCAGTCTTCCGGCACCTCACCTGTGACTATTGATGATACAAATATCTCAGCAAGAGGCCCAGCAATCACTTCTCTAGCTTCCCACAGAGTTCTCGGGTACACCTGATCAGGTCCTGGGGACTTAGCCACCTTTAACCATTTCAAGACATCCAGCACTTCCACCTCTGTAATCTGGACATTTTGCAAGATGTCACCATCTATTTCCCTACAGTCTATATCTTCCATATCCTTTTCCACAGTAAATACTGATGCAAAATATTCATTTAGTATCTCCCCCATTTTCTGTGGCTCCACACAAAGGCCGCCTTGCAGATCTTTGAGGGGCCCTATTCTCTCCCTAGTTACCCTTTTGTCCTTAATATATTTGTAAAAACCCTTTGGATTCTCCTTAAGTCTACTCCCAAAGACTTCCCAGCATCTCCCTGTGCAATCGCATTTACATTCTCCCTCCACTATCTAAGGCCCCATTGCACTTGACCTGTATTTCACTCAGTCTAGTCTGTATTTACTGCTCACTATGTGGTCTCCTTAACATTGGGAAGATGAAATGCAGACCAAATGATTGCTTTACAGAACACCTCTGTTCTTTTTACAAGAATGACCCTGAGCTTCTGGCTAGCTCCCACTTTAACACATCATGTTCTCTAGCCAACGCTGTCATTTTTCTGCTTGTGGATCCAGCAACCTTCTGGATTCAGTATTAAATTCAATAATTTTACTGCCTGTCATTTCCCCAATCCCACACATTGTCTTATCATATGGGCTGCTACCGCAAGCAACCCCTTATCAGCTACTAATGGTCACCGTTAGCTATTGATTCTACCAGGCTGACCATTGCCCATCCCTTTGTATGCCCAACTGCTGCTCTGTCTCTCTGGGTTGCATTGCTCCCTGTCATTAAATGCCCTCCTTGGCATATGTGCTAACATTCTCCTAGCCACAGTCAGTTCTGAAGAAGGGCAATTGGGCATGAAACATTAACTCTGCTTTCTCTTCACAGATGCTGCTAGGCATGCTGAGTATCTCTAAAGTTTTTTTTTTGAGATTTTGAGTATCCAAAGTTCTTCAGTTTTGTGTTGTTAAATTTAATTTTTAACATGCAAATTTTTTGAAAAAAAATGTTTCTGGGTCCAAGCATTGACGTACACAGTATTTGACGGAAGAGTCTTTCCACAGAATTAACCTGTTAAGTTCTGGGCATGTGTGGTTGTGTTCAAGTACCCTCCAACATACGCTAAACCAGAATCAGTAAAGCCAAAATTGTCATCTTTCAAACAAAAAGTGGAGGTCAGTGCACTGTATGACTGACTTAATAGCTTTTAATTTAGGAAAAAAAACTTGTACGATCCTTTTCACAACTATTGAACAACTAGGGAAGATATTTTTGAAAAATCGTCCAGTGAGAAAATATGGGTTGAAATTAGAAATGAAAACTGATCACCTTGATGAGATTGTACTATAGACCTCTTAATAATCAGAGGGAAATTGAGAAACAAATATGAAGAGAGAGAGAGTGTCATAGAGTGTACAGCATGGAAAGAGACCCATCAGTCCAAATCATTCATGCTGACCAGATATCCTAATCAAGTCCCATTTGCTAGTCCTTGGTCCATATCCCCCTCAACCTTTCCTATTCACATACCCATCCAGATGCCTTTTAAATGTTGCAATTGTACCAGACTTCACCACTTCCTGTGGCAGTTCATTCCATACACACAATCCTCTGCATGTAAAGTTGCCTGTTAAGTCCCTTTTATATCTCCCCATATCCCTCATTTCTTTGTGAAATGAAGAATTTATCAATCTCTGTCTTGAAACATTTAACGTCCCAGCCTCCACTGTGCTCCAAGGCAATGAACTCCACAGGCCCATCATTCTCTGGCTGAAGAAATGTCTCCTCATTGCTGTTTTTAAATTGACCCCCTCTAATTCTAAGGCTGTGCCCACGTGTCCTAGTATCCTCACCTGACGGAAACAAATTCCCACCTTTTCTAAGCCATGAATTATCTTCTAAGTTTTCATTAGATCTCCCCACAATCTTCTAAACTCTTAACGTATACAGTCCCGGGATCCTCAGCCGTTCATGGAATGTTAAGCCTACCATTTCGGAGATCATCCTTGTGAACCTCTGCTGGACGCACTTCAATGCCAATATGTCCTTCCTGAGGAATGAGGCCCAAAATTGGACACAGTATTCTAAATGGGGCCTAACCAGATCTTTATAAAGTCTCAGTAGCACACCGCTGTGTTTAACATTCCAACTGTGTTAAGATAAATGGCAGCATTACATTTGCTTTCTTAACCACGGACTCAACCTACCAAGTCAACCTTTAGAGGATCCTGGACTAGCACTCCCAGATCCCTTTGTACTTTGGCTTTATGAATTTTCTCACCGTTTAGAAAATAGTCCGTTCCTGTATTCTTTTTTTTCTCTCAAAGTGCAAGACCTCACATTTGCTCACGTTGAATTTCATCAGCAATTTCTTGGACCACTCTCCTGAATTGTCTACATCTTTCTGCAGCCTCCCCTACCTCCTCAGAACTACCTGCCTGTCCACCTAACTTAGTATCATTGGCAAACTTCGCCAGAATGCCCCCAGTCCCTTCATCCAGATCATTAGTATGTAAAGTGAACAGCCAAGGCCCCAACACTGACCCCTGCGGACACCATTTGTCACGAGCTGCCATTCCAAAAAAGAGCCTTTTATCCCAACTCTGCCTCCTGTGAGACAGCTGATTCTCAATCCATGCCAGTAGCTCAACTTGAACACCATGGGCCCTCACCTTACTCAGTCTCCTGGGGGGCACCTTATCAAAGGCCTTTTGGAAGTCTGGGTGGATAACATTCACTGGGTTTTCCTGGTCTAATCTACTTGTTAGCTCTTCAAAGAATTAAGTTAACAATATGAATAATGAAGAATTCAAGTGTTCAAGAAAATTTTCTTTATCAAAAGCAAATGTTCCTATTGGAGAAGGGGCAAAATGTGACATTCTCTTGGGTAATAAGACAGGGCAAGTGACTGAAGTGACAGTAGGGGAACACTGTAGGGTTAGTGATCATAATGCTGTTTCTTTTGAATAGTAATGGAAAAGGGTAAGCCTTACATAACAACTAATGTTTTTGATTTGACCAAGGCAAATTTTAACATTGAGACAAAAATTTTCAAAAAATGATTGGAGTAGACTGTTTGCAGGTAATGGGACATCTAATAAGTGGGAGGCTTTCAAAAGTTTGATAATGAGGATTAAGAGTTATTACATTCTTGTTGAGTAAAAGAATAACGAGGAGTGAAGATATTGAGTTTCTAGTCAAGAATAAAAAACGATCTTGTATTAGACATAAATAAATTGATTCAGACGAATCTCTTGAAAGTATAAATAATGTAGGGGCATTCTTGAGAGAGATCAGGAGGGCAAAGAGTATATGAGAAAGCCTTGGAATAAAAGGTTAAGGATAATCCAGAGAGATTCTACAAGTATATTAAGAGGAAGAGTGCAACTAGAGAGCAAGAGAGAGAATGGGGCCCTTAAAGATCAACAATGTTGACTTTGCGCCGAACGTCAGGAGATGGGTGAGAGATTACATGAATGTTGCATTCCGGTTTTTCAGTGGAGAAAAATGGAAGCTAGAGAACTTACAAGATAGTGGTTTTGAAAACAGTTCACATTAAGGAAGAGGAAGTGCTGGAGGCCTCATTATAAAGGTGAATAAATCTCTGGGGCCTGATGTAGTGTAACCCAAAACATTGTGGGAAGTTGGGGAGAAAAATTGCGGG
Source organism: Chiloscyllium punctatum (assembly GCF_047496795.1). Lineage (NCBI taxonomy): Eukaryota > Metazoa > Chordata > Chondrichthyes > Orectolobiformes > Hemiscylliidae > Chiloscyllium > Chiloscyllium punctatum. Next base: position 77,408,468 of record NC_092745.1, on the reverse strand, counting down.
GCCCCTTGCAGAAATATTTGTATCATCTGTAACTGTGGAAAAGGTACCAGATGATTGGAGAGTGGCTAATGTTAAGAGGGGATGTAACGAGAAACTGCGATCTATAGACCTTTTGAGTTTGACTTTAGGTGTGGGTAACTTGTTGAAAGTGATTTGGAATGATTGGGTTTATATGCTTTTAGAGAGACAGGGATGCTTAGGGATGACCAGCATGGTTTTGTGTGAGAGGAATAATGTATCAGAAAGTTGATATTGAGGGCATAGTAGTACTGGACTTTAGCCATTGACAAGGTTCTGCATGGTCGACTAATAAATTAATCTATGGGATTCAGTAACAACAGGAAACAGTGGAAGGTTGTTTGTTGGATTGAAGGCCTGTGATCAGCAATGTTCCATAGGGATTGGTGCTCTGTCCACTTTTTGTCATTTTATATAAATTATTTAAATGAGAATATAGAAAGCAAGTTTGCGAATGACACAAAGATTGGTGGTATAATGGACAGTGAAAAGGTTACCTAAGATTACACAGTCAAGATCATTTGGAACAATGGGCTAAAGTTCAGATGGATTTTAAATTGGATAAATGTGTGGTATTGCATTTTGGTAAAACAAAGGCAACACTTCCAGTGCATATAAAGGTCACCCCCTCAACTAACTTATCAGTTTATAAATTCATGGGACCTGTAGTTAAGGTGAATGGCAGGTATCTTTTTCCCTTCTCAAGACTAGGTGGCATAGTTTTAAGGTGAGAAAAGACAGATCTGAAGACAAGGGGCAATTTTCTTGTGCACTGGTTCATATTTGGAATCAACTTTGCGTTAGATTTGGGTACAGTTAAAGTTTAAAAGGCATTTAGATAAGCACATGAATAAGCAATGTTTTGAGGGATATGGGCCTAGTGCAGGCGGATGGCCTTATGGTCAGCATGGACTGTTTGGACCGAAGGATCTGTTTCTGTGCTGTATGACTGACTGCTTTGAGTGTTCTTTTTTGGAGCATCGTCACTTGTAATGTTGAAAACTTGATACCAATTTGCACACCGCGCCAATGAACACATCATGACTTTGATGTTAATTGACAAACCTAAACTGTTCTTCTGTTTTGGAGATGTCGGTGTTGAACTGGAGTGTACAAACTGGAAACTCTCACAACACCACATTATAGTCCAATGGTTTATTTGGAAGCACTGGCTTTCAGATCGCTGCTCCTTCATTCCTGTATTGTTCTCTTGCCTTTCAAAGTAAATCAGGAGGACCAAAATTGCAACTTTGATCAATCATTTTCTTGGGTTGAACAGATTTTGAAGTCTGCATCTTGCTTTTCTGCAGGGTGAATGCTTAGTGTAATCTGTTTTCTTGATTATGTAAATCAGTACCTTATTTGACTTTCAAGCAGGACTTGCAGTCATTCAGGTACGGGATACTAAACTTGTGAAGTTGGTTTAACATTTTCATCAATGCAGTATACTCTGAGTATTAGTGTGTAAGGAAATTTTAGTTCATTTCATAATTAAAACTAGTTATTACAGGCAGTAAATTGTAGATATCAAGTATATATAAACTACTGTTACTTCCTTCAAGTTCTTAGTAAGTCTAGTGCAAATCAAAACAGTTCATTTCACTGCAATCATGCTAAATAAAAGACTGGAAAACTGAGAGGATTTGTTTTGTTTTTAATAGGTCATTGAGATTTCTAACCAAACGTTCTTTTCATTTTGCAGTCAAGTATCTCTGTTCCAAATGTTGATGATCCAGAAGCTTTTCCAGCCCTGGCCTAAGTGGATGTTGTCAGCCTGGCCTGAAGTCCTCGGGGAGGGGGGCCCCTCAAAGAGGCTTGCATGCTTAAGGAACCTGTCTCAACTAATATTAACAGAAAAAAAGGAAAAAAAAACTGTCATCCATGTCATTCATACCTATGAACTGTCCACTGGAATTGTTGAAATGGACTTCTCTTGCTACACAGAAGCAACAAATGGCAGTAGCTGGTTTTATATCCACAAAAAAAGTAAATGGTAGCAGAGGAAAAAAGCTGTTTTCATAATAAATTTTCAGAAATTATTCATTCGTCATGGATTGCCAGTTTTTTTGTAATAGTGCTTGAAAAATGTTGCTGAGCTGCACAACTTGTCGTGAGAAGAAGATATGGTTTGATTTGACACAGCAAAAACTACATGGATGTTACGAGGAGGGAGGGAGTAGGTGGGGGAGGAGGGAGGGAGGGGGAGGGAGTGGGTGGAGGGAGGGAGTAGGTGGGGGGGGGAGGGAGGGGGTGGGTGGGGGGGAGGGAGGGGGTGGGTGGGAGGGAGGGGGGGGGTAGGGGGTGGGGGGGAGGGAGGGGGTGGGTGGGAGGGAGGGGGGGGGTAGGGGGTGGGAGGGGGGGGTGGGTGGAGGGAGGGGGGTGGGTGGGTGGAGGGAGGGGGGTGGAGGGAGGGGGGGGGTGGAGGGGAGGGGGGGGTGGGTGGGGGGGAGGGAGTAGGGGGGGAGAGGGAGTAGGAAGGGGTAGGAGAGGGAGGAGGGAGTAGGAAGGGGTAGGAGAGGGAGGAGGGAGTAGGAGGAGTGAGTGAGGAGGTGTGAGGGAGGGGGAGGGAGTAGGGATGAAGGGGAGGGGGTAGTAGGGAGGAGGGGGAGGAGGGAGTAGGGAGGGAGGAGGTAGGAGGAGGGAAGGTGGGGGGGGAGGGAGGGAGGGGTGGGGAAGAGTGGGAGGTGGGGGGGGAGGAGGGAGGGAGGGGTGGGGAAGAGTGGGAGGTGGAGGCGGAGGCAGAGGGAGGGAGGAGGTCTGGCAGCAAAGAAGAGAGAAACAAAGTCAACATGTGTGTATAATTTTACTCTTTATTACTTAAGTATGCGTGAACTGAACGTAGGCAACATAATATGATGATTCAGTTGACTCTGGTACAGCTTCTCGTATCTATATATGTAACAAACCAAACCAAACCAGAGGTATTGCCATGTCTCATACTGAGCAACATTGTGCACACTGCCCTCGACATGTCATGCTGCAACTGGCCTCTTTACTGGGTTACCATCAGGTTCCATATACCGTCTCTATTTCTCTTTTGATGTTTTGCATTCAAGCTAAGAGACATAATTGCAGCTGTCACTTTGACTTGGCTAGTCTTCGAGAGGTGGTACACATTAATAATGACTTGCTAAGTGTTCTTAATCTTATTCCACAAGTGAACTGCAGTCAATTTTCACTGCATCTAATGTTAGTTTCCCTCCATAAGGGATTTCCATCCTAGCCAAGGAAGGGAGAGGCATGAAAGAAAAAGTATCTGCAAAAACTTCATCATTATCCTCTGTGCTGTCCATCACATGTAAGAAGTTAGAAGGGATGTAACTGGTATTTCTGTTTATTGTGGAATTGTTTGAATCTGAATGCTGGTTAATTTCCACAGTGGGTACTTTTTCAACATATAAACAAGGAAGTTGGCATTTGTAGTCCAGAATGTTATCTTCACTGTTTCCTGGAGAGAGATTTCCTTGGCTGAGTTCCATTCTTTGTTGCAATTCACTAGCTGTAGACTGAATTAGTATTAGCGATTGAAATGTACTCTGATTTGGATCAACAGTTTCCATATTGAAACAGAATTCCAGCTCTGGTGATATTTCCTCTACTTGCAGAGTCTCCGGGTCTTCATAAGTGAAAGATGATTCAGTATGGAAGTCAGTGTATGATAATTCCATCTTGCCCTGTAGCAAGAAAGTTAAGCAAGTTCAGGAAAAGTGCATGAAGAGATGTTTTAATGTTTTAAAAGTGTATAAAAATTTACTTTAATCATTGCCAAAAAGTGATAGCATTTTTCATTGACTTCCAAAAGCAGTACATTAGATCTACTGTGCATGGATACAGATAGTTTGAACTGGTACCAAGTCAAGGTGCGGTTAGAAACAGGTCCTGCTCATTCAGCAATGTGGGACCTTTGCTAGACTCTTTACCATTTATCTTATTGCTGTGTGTTGAAACTTTAGCACACACTAAAGAAACATGGAATCTGAGTGAAACCTCTGGATTTCTGTATCCAAGTATGCAGACCTAGACTGCAGAGGTTGCTGTCACTAGTTAATTGTACAGTATCAATGATATTTTAATCAGAATGATTTAGCATGCTTAGTGCCCCTTCAGAGTGGGTTTTAAAAAGTAAATGGACAAGCTGCTTAAGTGGATACCACTCTCCATCTCAGTCTCTTTCCAACCTCAGCTCAGTTATTGCATCTGCAAGAAGTTTTCGAAACATTACTGTAGTCTTTTAAAAGGGGTCGCCACTCTCTTAAGTTCCAGTCTGGCTCAGTTAATGGTACTTTTTTCCTCCTTCAGACATAATATTACCAGTTCAAGTTCCATGAACAGACTTGAGCACAATACAGGCTGACACTTCCATACTGAAAGGATGTAATCTTTTGGAATACTGTGTTACACATTGCTCTCAGGTGGATGTAACAGTGTCAACAGCACATTTTAAGACCTTTCAAGTAACATGTTGCAAATATGCTGGTTATTTATTCCACTGATCTTTGCGAAATCTCAGTCTGACAATTAGTTGTTGGTAATATAGTGAAATGCAGCAAAGCTACCTAGGAAACAATAGATACTAAGTCTAAGAAGGGTAAAGATGCTCAGTACTACAGGAATAAGATATGGGTCTGACATGGAGATTGGTATACCAGAGTTTGGGACCAAGATAGCTGAAGGCACAATTGCTTATGGTAAGGGAACAAACAAGAAGTGGGTAGGGAGGATGTTGCTTAAGCTGTGGAATACAGTTCACCTCTTTTGTGGCCATTACGTGTGGGGGGAAAAAAGCTTTCCTTTGTGCTTTCTGCATCTGTTTTGGACAGTTTTGTTCCATTCTGGAAAACATTCTGCAACAAGTGGTCTCTACACTTAAAGCAGCTACAAATGGATGTTTTGTTTTTCCCTCCTTCCTGCTTTGGAGTGGATAACATTTTGTATAGTGCTTCATTAAGGTGACCAAAAACTGCTAAAAAATGTTCAAAGTGATCCAAGAAAATGCCTTTAACAATAACAACAATGGTTGACCTAAAGGAACTGCAAATGAAGAACTTTAAAGTATATTCAGTGTTTTTAAATGTAGGAAATGAGGCAGCCAATCTTTACAATAAGCCCCCATGAACAGCAATACTGCAAAGACAGTATCACAAAACCAGGTTATGTCCTTGCCTTATTTTTGATCCTTTACAGCCATTTGATAGGATATGAGGCCTCAATTTAACATCTCACCCAAAAGGGAAAATAGTGGAAATACAAGGAACATTCTCCTAATAACTTTGAATTCCCATTGCAACTAATGCTCGCATAGAATGAAATATTCTTATAAGAAACCATTACCTTAATTGCAGAATACTCTTTTGCCCAAGTGCAGTTAGCTGGATCAGGAATGTTTCTTACATACAGTGGAGATAAGAGTTTTGACAAAATAGACCATATCCTGTAGTAATATGCAATACAAATGGAGGTCAGTACCTTGGGTTCATATAAACTGAATTTGAGCAAAAACATTAAATTGTCTATTCTGTCAAATTTTCATTTTGAAAGCTAATGGGAGTGGGAGTCATTTGTCAGTGTCACGTGTCACATCTGGATAAAAGTAAAAACAAATACCTGATTATAGCTGAGGGATGAAGCATAGGCTAGTACAAGAGAAACAGATTGAACTAGGGATTAGTGACCAGTCATAAACAACAAAGGCCCTTTGTATGTGTACAGCTGTGATAAGTTCTCATAGTTAAACAGTTTGGGGTTGTGAACAAGATACAGAAAAAACTTTCAGATTACCTCAGAAGCACTGTTCTCTGCAGTGGAAACAAAAACATGAAGCCTGAAGACCACCATGTACCTTTCCTTCAGCAAATACTATAAACTGTGATTTCATAAGTCATCCAGACACCCAGTAGAAGCATCCAGAGACACAGTATTCTGACCAGAGTAATCACTGTACTGTTTCCCACCTTTTCTTTCCAACCAGAACACTAATTTTCCTGTTTGTCTGTTTAAAAGGGGAGTTTAAAGAGGATTAAAGTTAAAATTAGTAGACTTCTATGTCAATGGTTCAGCATTGTTTAGCTGTAGTTAGAACTAATTATTTATAATTAATAACTTCAGTAGAAACCTGGTCTGTATAGAAACCAGGTGCTTTGTCAGCCTGGATCTGAAGGCCAGGCAAATTGTAGGAAAATTCTAGGAATAATGAGGCATAACATAGAAAAATAACTGAACAGCAGCATCAGAGAAAAGGATGCCTGCATGATTAATGCCAAGTGGAGGTAAACCAGAGTATTGGCTCAGTGAAGAAAAATCAACTATTTAGAACTTCCTTACAATATGGCAGATCTGTGTGCTGCTAATGTTTTACCTTAAGCAGAGGATTTATATGCATAGCAATGTTATTATATAAAGACAAAAATGGGATCAACCAGAAAGAAAGAAAGGGGATAGAGTTCACAATTCTTAGAGAAATGGGTTCAGAACCACCAACTGTGAACTAGGCAGGTTGCCAAATTGAAATTGGAAAATTGGGTGGAGTACCTTAATGTGATTCACCTGTTGCAACATTTAAAAAGGGAGGGACATAAATATTTGGAATGAACATAAGCTTTATTTCTGACCTCAAATGTTTGTACTAAAGTCAGGTTGATTCTTCCTCCTTTGATAATGCAATGCTTTGATTGTTCAGGTGCATGAGCAAGACTAGGCCAGTCAGCCTTTCAAACTTGCTCTGCCATTTAATAATATTGTTGAACTGATTTTAAACTCAATTCCACATTTCTGCTTGCTGCTGATTGAAAGAAAAAAAATGTTTATCCCTTTGGACAATCAATAATTTTTCAACTTCTGCCTTAAAAATATTTGAAAATTCTACATTTTTTTTCTGGAGGAAGGGAATTCCAAAATTTCACGACCTTCAAATTCATTTCCCTCCCTCATTTTATCATGACTAAAACACTATGGAGAATTGCAGTTAAAACATAAATGTGAATTAACTTAAATCCCAATGAGTAATACACACTTTCGGATTTATTACCTGTTCCTCACTGACTGCCATAAACAAAATCCAGAAACAATGACAGCAAATAAGAATGTTAATGCAACAACCACCGTTATGATAGACTTGCTGTCAGAGTGTGGAGGAGTACCTGAAGGAAAAAGAACATTTTGGTTTAAATTCACTAATCAAAGTAACTTGAGCTAGCTAACCAATCTCATTCCAACTTCTGCCTCTAACTCAAAATGTTGAACTATTTTGCTTCAAAAGGAATATTGAGAACTGGTTCCTCTTCTGCCCAACCAATTTTCTCCACTCTTCCTAAACCACTACAGGTATTTGACCAATGCTGCAATATGTCACACTCTATGTCACTTCATCTAACTAGTTACCTTTCTTGTAAATGTGGAGGATTGCAGATGCTAGATAATTGCCCATCCACAGTTTGGCACACAGTCAATATCAGGATAGATGTCCCAATGCTGCATCTCCCAGAGTACATCTGGTCTCTGATGATCCAGAGATGAGAAGATGAATGTCTTATTCAGACTTTTGTGACATAGATAATGATCAAATATAGTGTAATTTAGGTGTAAAATGGGGGTGGGGGAATGTTTGAGCTACGTTACTACATGCTAATCATGCACATTTGTTCACACTTGAAATATTCAGCATCGTTACACACACTTACTTTTACGGCTGTAGTAAAATCTGTGATGTTCTCCATTTTTTCCTTCACCAGCTCTAGTTACTGCTGTCATCCACACAATATATCCAGTTTCAGGTTTCAAATCTGGGATTGTGTAATTCTTGCTGTTTGGGTCAATTGGCCCTACAGAAATAGCAAATGATAAATAGAGATTATAGATCCTTAATGGTTCTGTTCCACTATGTTCTTTTGCTGGCTTCTGTGTTACTTGAATTCAAAACTTAATCTGATTGTTGCAAACATCACATAGAATAGAAAAGCTGAACTGTATTTTATTGAATAGCAACATGGTTTTCTATTGCTTAAAAAAGGTACAAGTGCAAGTCATTACTTTCTTCATATTTTGAAACAAATCTATTTTCAACCCAACCTCTTGATAATGTACTTGGTGAACTGTGTGAAACATGAAATTAATTAGATGAAACTGTTGGTTTTAGATACTTTGTGTAGAACCTTCCTGTGACATCACGGGTAGATTTAGTGGCTTCTGGGTCAACTCTCTATTCATGATATCACATGCAGGGAAATTCCACACTCACTAGGGTACTTTTTAAATGAGTTGTTATCTGAAAGGAAACAGGACAGAGAGAACACAATCTCTTAGCAAGGCTTGCTAACTGAGGTTCCCTTCAATTCAGTACAATCTAGTAACCAACTCCAATGAATAATTAGTCATCGTTTAAAAAGTCACTACATTGAAAGTAGTAATTAATCAACTGAGTAATTCAGTTGGTTCAAAATTACTTTGCCTTTGGAACAATGTTTCACCTTTTTGGAATCTACCTTGTGATGGAAGTCTCTTCCTTTCCTGATTCTGGACATTATCTGAAGTGACTTCCCAAAACTCTGAGCCCAATTCATGCACAAACTCACATTTGAGATCCTCAACTTCCTACTTTTGACAGGCAACACACTCTGGGTCACAAGTCAGACAAGGTTGACTTTAATACAAACATTAGACATAACTTGTAGGAGAAAATGTTCCATTACCATCATCCCAAATACTCAGCACCCACACCCACTTTTAAAAAAAAGTAAACTTTTTTTTTACTTTCAAAGCTAGTATTTTGTTTCTACATCAATTTTATCATCTATATAATGTTTTTGGATTTTTTCATTGTGTTTCCAATGTCACACTTTGCATTAAACCCAAGAGATTCATCTTAAAAATGTATAGTGAGAAGTGAAAATAGTCACTAACTTCAGATAACCTGATCTTTCTGCAAGTAGCAGAATCAGTTAATGTAAAGGACTTAAACAGTAATTGTATATGTACAATTGTATTTGTGATTGAGTTTTTTGAGCAGTGACTTAAGTTAATTGATGAGGGTAGGACAGTGGATGTAGTCTACATGTACTTTGGTGAAGCAATTGACAAGGTCATGGCAGGCTGGTCCAGGCAATTAAGTCACATGGGATCCATGGCAAGTTGGATACAAAGTTGCCTTGGTCATAGAGGATGTTCCACAAAGATCAGAGCTGGGAACTTCTGTTTTAAACATATGTGTGAAAGTGTATGTGGTCTGACTAGTAAGTTTGCAAACAACATGAAAATTGGAGGAGTTATGGATAGTGAGGAAGATTGTCAAAGGATACAGCAGGATATAGATCCATTGATAAGATGGAACAAAAACAGCATATGGAGTTTAATCGAGATAAATGGGAGGTGATACATTTTGTGGTCAAATGCAAGAGGGAAGTATACAGTAAATTAGATTTTTTAAGAGTGCAGCAGGGCAAGAAGAAATTAATCCTTTGTACCCACTGGAACATGAAGGTGGTGAGTAGAAGGGCAGAAACACATGGGATACCTGGAGCTGGGTTTATCCGCATGCTGTGGAGTTGATTTCATCTCCAGACAATAAGACGTGGGTGCAGAGCAAGCTATTCAACTCATCAAGTCTGCTCTGCCATTTCAATAAGATCATGGCTAACCTCATCATCCTTAATTCCACTTTCCTGCCTTTCCCCCATAACCCTTGATTCATTTTCCAAATAAAAATGTCTCAGCCCTGAATATATTTAATGATCCAGCCTCAATAGCCCTCCACAGTAAAGAACTCCTTTGATTCATTACCGTTTCACCTGTTTTAAGTGCTATCCTGAAATTAGATCCTCATGTCTTGTGCATTTCCAGCACCACTCTAATCTTCAGAATCTGCAGTACCCACCTCCGTCAAGTACAAGCTCAGTCTACTCAACATTTCTCATTAGACAGTCCCTTTATATCCTGTATCAGTATTCTGACCTTCTCTGGACTGCCTCCAATGCCCTTAGATAAGAGAGACCCCAAACTATTCATAGCCTTTTCTATATTTCTGATGAAATAAAGGTCAACATTCATTACTAATCAAATGCCTTCTTAAAATGCAAAGACAAGACATCTGCTTTATTTCTATCTATCCTCAAAAGAATTCTAGTAAATTTGTCAGTCATGATTTTCTCTTCATGAAGCCATGCTGAATCTGCTTGATTCAATATGTATTTCTAAATGCTCTGCTAGTATATCCTTTATAATTGACTAATATGTAATTAACCCACATTCATAAAGTCTGACAGAGATGAAACTGCAGAGCAAAGGAACTCCAAACCCCACTCCAGGAGTGAGAGGGCATTAATGGGCAGTCTTAAGAATAGAGTTGGAAGAGGGGGGGGTGGGGGGTTACATTGAAGTACAGGCATTGGGAAGGATTGTAGAAATCTGAGAGGAGAGTTGGAGTCACGAGGCAGGGAAGTTTAAAAAAAAAGTAGTGGATATTGGAGGAGATGAAGAGGTGGTGGCAGAGGCAACAAAAGGGCAAGGAGAGGAGGTCAGACATCTTAGGTTGAGGAGTAGGAAAGAGGAGGATAGTAGTTGAAGGCCATGTAAAAAGGATTGGGGAGAAGAATGTTGGTCTAATATGGAAGGATGTTTGTAGATGTTTCTTTACAAAAGTGAAGAGGGTTGTTTGAACAAGACGATATTTGTATACAGAGCTGTTGAAGCAAATTGGACAGATGTTCAAAGCAGAGGAAGGTTTGAGCCGTCTGTCGAGAATGTGGCATGGGGATTAGTTTTAGATTATTCTAACAAAGAATCAATGGACCCCGTGGGCTGATTGGCTGCCATCTGGGTTGCTGACAATCCATGATTCAGTACATTTCTATTCACAGAGAGATATTTCTGTAACTATGGGTTGGGGAAGGAAAGTAGCATTAATGTGAAGTTCACCCATGTTCTCATCGAATGCTGGAGCAGGCTTGAAGGTCCATTAGATCAATCCTGATGTTGTTAATTATTTCTCTGGTGTACATACGATAAATTGTCGGAAGTAGCTTGGAATTTTCCTCCTGCAAGTAGATGGTGTAGCTCTCTATGCAACCTTCTTTCTGGTCATGTGGAACATTCTTCCAGAATATTACAGCAGTGTTTTGCTTGGTGAAGGCGGTCGGTCCTGATATTGGTGCTGCTGAATAAAAAATTGTAACAAATCTTGATTAAAACATTCTCTCATTACCATCAGCACACGTTGCTAACTTACTCAAGGTTTTAATTTAACCACTACTTTAAATTACCTTCTTGTGCAGAGTAGCGTCGAGTTGACAGTGGTCTTCCTGCCCCACTTTTGTAAATGGCATAAACAGAAATCTGAAAACAAGTCTTTGGCTTTATATTTTCTGTAAAACAGTAGGGTAATAGTTATACTCAGAATTATTCCTTTCTGTCTATGTATAAGATTGGCGGGGGGGGGGGGGGGCGGGGTTGGAATAAGAGAAGGGAGAATGTGCGACAGATAGTTGCAAAAGAATCTGCAAAATCTCGCTGTCTCTGATACTGCTGGGTGGCATGTTATAGGAACACAAGTCAATTGCTCAGGCCTCTGAACACGTTCTGCCATCCAATCAGATTACACAGATAGCAACTCCTGTCTCAACTCTATCTGCCCATCTTAGTTCTATCGCTCTTCATAAACTTGTTTTACAAAAACAAACTTTGGTTTGGAATTTTCAACTGATAACTTTAAGTTTATTTTGTGAAGTTCCTGACCCTGAATAGCCAGGTTCTAATTTCAAACATTATGCTCCCATATGTTGAACTCCTATACTAGGGGATTCCTACCTATCTGCACTATTGAAAAATTTAATTACCATTCCTCACTGCTCATTAAAAGGTAGCAGCAGAAAAAGAATAATGCCTCTTCGTAGTTTATTAATGTTATTACAGTCATTGTTCCTCTGAACTTTACTCTGTCATCATTCCCAAGCCCCAAATCCATGTGCTTCCTCTTTCCCCTGCACTGCTCTCTGTTTTTTGATTAGATTTCTTACAGTGTGGAAATAGACCCTTCAGCCCAACAAGTCCACACCAACCCTCCGAACAGTAACCCCCCCAGACCCATTCCTCTACACTTACCCCTTCACCTAACACTATGGACAATTTAGCATGGCCAATTCACCTAACCTGCACATTTTTGGACTGTGGAGCACCCAGAGGAAGCCCATGCAGACACAGGGAGAATGTGCAAACTCCACACAGACAGTTGTCTGAGGCAGGAATTGCTCATCCAACTCCATCCTTTGTCCCTACTTTCACCCCATTCCTTTTGCCAAAGAACTATTTAATGGGGTGGGGTGGGGTGAGTGCAGATACTGAATGAAGATGTTAGTGAAGAGGCAGTCGTGAGTTTGGAAGGTGCCATCTAAGGATCTTGGGTGAATTTTTGCAGTACAGCTTGTAGATGGTACACGTTGCTATTACTGAGATTCCGTGCAGGAAGTACTGGATGCTTGTGGATATGGTGCCAATCAAGGGGATTGCTTTCTCCTGGACGGTGTCAAGCTTCTTGTGGTATTGTAGCTGAACCCATCCAGTCAAGTAGGGAGTATTCCATTAGATTCCTGACTTGTGCCTTGTAGATGATGGACAGGCTTTGGAGAGTAAGGTGGTGAGTTACCTGCCTGTAGCCTCTGACCTTCTCTTGTAGTGATTATGTTTGTGATGATTTTAGTCGAGTTTATGATCAATGGTAACCCCTACTATATTGATAGCAGGGGATTCAATAATGGTAACACCACTGAATGTCAAGGGGGTAGAGATTATATTGTCTGGACCGAGCTGGGCAATACTTTACATTATTGGGGAGATCCTGGTGTTGTAACTGTAGTGGAACAGTTTGGCTAAGTAAGTTCTAGAGCACAACTCTTCAATGCCATTGTCAGAATATTGTCAGGGCCCAAAGCCTTTGCAGTATCCAATGCCTCCAACTGATTCTTGATATCATGCAGAGTGAATCAAATTGGCTGAAGACTGGCACCTCTGGAGGAGACAGATGCATCATTCACTTAGCATGAGGTTTCCTCGCCTATGTTTAACCCAAAGCCAAGAGACCTAATGGGGGCCAAAGTCAATGCACAGGACTCTCAGGATAACTCCTCCCATGACTGTATACCACTGTGTTGATACCTCTGTTGGGTCTGTCCTGCGCAGGAGACAGGACGTATCCAGAGATAGTGACAGTGGAGTCTAGGATATTGTTTGTCAGCTCTGATTCTGAGAGTATGATTATGCTGGTGCACGACCCATCTGTCTTCTCCCACTTTTCATATTTACACCCCACCCCACCCCACCCCAGATTTTAGTAAGGAGTACTTTGCAGGGTTGACATGGCTGTTTCTGCCATTGGAGACAGTGAGGTCTACAGATGCTGGAGATCAGAGTTGAGAGCATGGTGTTGGAAAAGCACAGCTGAGGCAGCATCTGAGGAGGGGAAAAAAATTGATGTTTCGGGCCAGAAGGGGTTGGGGTTTGGGCTGGGGCTGGGGAGAAGGTGTCTGCCTTTTCCAGTGCCTAGCAGATTCTTAATTCCAGATTTTGTCTTACTGAATTCAAACGCCACCATCTGCTGTGTCAGGATTCAAACCCAAATCCCTAGAACACTATTTACTGCCCACACGAGGAACATAAGAGCGTAGAGTTATCTGGTTTTCTGTCCAATTGAAACAGGGCAATTGCACTATTAAAATGAGGTTAATCCACCCATTGTCTCCATTACTTGCCATGTGATGTACCGTACCCCTACCGGCCTACTGCTGTGCAGCCCTGGACAGACAACAATTCCGTTTAGTTGCTGTTCAATTCATCCAATTTTTTCCAAACAATATTTCACCTCTTGCTAAGTGGTGCCAGCTTTTCCTTTTCTCGGTTCATATTGCTAGCACCTGAGATACTTTGCTTTTGAATGAATTGAGCTGACTATCCTGGGTTATGTGCTTTCCTTTCCAAACTCTGACAAATCAAAACTATCAATGTTAGGTGCATTAATAAAATTACTCTTCTTCTTCCCCACTCCTTGGTACAATTTGACAATAGGCAAGAATCTGTTTGCTGGAACAACCAAAAACAATGTGTCATGCAAAAAATATGTCAGAAGCAACTCATTTGAAACAAGCGTTCATGCTATCAATTTAAACTTTTGCCACATACCATACCAGGTATAGTCTGTTACAACTCAAGGAATCTTAAGACCTGAAAATGAACAAATGTTTGGCCTATCACTCTTAGTGTAGAATTCTGTCATCAAAATTATGCTGCTTGACTGGGACAGATTGGGTGAAGAAGTTAATTGATCTTCTTAAAAAAACAACACTTTACCTGTTAATGTTGCTGAATGATTTTGAGGAGGGAGCTTCATCCAATTTATTTTCAGATTATCTTTGTTATTTACATCTGCCCATTCCACTACATATCCTTGGATTGGGGTTCCTTGGAGATGTTTTTCAGGTGCTATCCACTTGACTAAGAACTGGTTGTTTCCAGTGTACGTAGCTGAGAGGTTTCTTGGTGCAGGAAGATCTGTCCATAAATATGTCAGTAGATTACAAATGAGTGAGGTCCTTCAGACAAGTTATTCTGTCAAACTATGCGCCTAAGAAAAGGTCCTGTATCCAGTATGTAGTAAATTATTTCAGCTGGTGCATGGTTAATATTAATTAATAACGTCAGTATCTCAATAGCTCAGGAGAAGAATTCAGATGGGTAAGTGCTAATTGAACATTGGTCATAGGAGGATTACACCACCCAATTATCCCGACTTCAAAAAAGCATGACTAGAAGGCAATTGAACAAAGTAATTTTCCTGTAGTTTTTGTTCCCCAGTACTTCCCTCTCATCCTCTAAAATTAATACAGTAGACCTCTTTGCAACATTGTAAAAAATGAAGGCCTTTCTTTTACCTGAGAGATACGGCACATGGAGTTGAGAAGGTGGAGAGTTTCCCTTGGAGTTATAAGCAGACACTGTAATTGTACAGCCTGTCCTAGTGATTTCCATAATGTACCAGGTGTTTGAAGTCTGTTCCCAGATAGCTGTGTTTTCCTTTGTACTTTTCTGAAGTGTTATATTGTAACCCAGGATTCTTCCTCTGCTTTCAGGCATCTTGAGAGGCTATAATAGTAAAAGCAGCTAAGTTTTCTTTAGAAATCAAGTTTTGAAAGATACTAATCACATTATTCTTTTTAAGTGAATACTGTTTACATTTTTCCAAATTTCAACAACAGTCTCCCTACTAAGGATAAAAATAATCTCACACAAACTAATCAAGTTTTCAATTTTTTTTCTCCTCAAATGTAAGGACAGAACTGGAGAATTACAAGCGTTATGCCATCATTCAAAAAGAGGCCATATGGATAAACCTATCAATTACAGACCAGACTAATCATTCAGTTTAGCTTCAGTGGTGGGGAATCTTCAAGAAACAAATACTCGGGAAAGAATCAACAGTCACATGGAAAAATGTGTGATGATCCTGTTCCTAATCAACATGTCAGCCATGATCACGTTAGATGGTGGAACAGACTCTGCTCCTTCACCTTATGGTATTCTGGATTTTTAAAGAGGAAGTTGTGATTATTTAACTGGAAATTTTTGAAGAGGTAAACAGGGAGGCTTAATGAGGGTAATGCTGGTGAAACGGCATACGTGCTTTTCCAAAAGGCATTTGATACAGTATCACAAATAGACTTGAGCCAAATTATAACTCTCAAAATGCAAGGAACGGTAGCAACATGGATTCAAGTTTGCCTGAGTGATAGGAACCAGTGGGGATTTTTTTTCCAGACAGGAGGAAGGTTTGAAGTGAACTTCTCCAGAGATCTGTATTCGGAACCTTGCTTTTCTGGATATAGATTAGTGATCGAGATCATAGTAAGCAGGGCACAGTTTCAAAGTTTGCAGATTTGAAATATAACTTGGAAACATTGTAAATTGTCAGTCTGTTAATTAGCCAATCCTCAATATTTTGCAATACGCTACCTCCAATGCTATTGGCTGTTATCCTATTAAGTTAGTTAAAATGTGGCATATTATTAATAACCTTCTGAGGAATCCAAATACATTACATCCACTGCTTCCCCTTTATTTATTCTGCTTGTTATCTCCTCAGAGTTTTAGTAATTTGTCAGATTTCCCTTTCATGAAGCAATGCTGAATCTGGATAAAGAAACTCCTCTTCATCTTAGTTCTAAACGGTCAGAGGTTGTGCCCTCAGGTCCTTGTCTCTGCTACTACTGGTAACATCTTCTCCACATCCATTGTATCCAGACCTCTCAGTAAAGTTTCCTTCAGTTTACCCCTCATCTTTATAAATGCCATCAAGTACAGACCCAGAGTCCTTAACCACTTCTCATACGACAAGCCCTTCACCTCCAGGATCATTCTTGTAAACCATCTCTGAAACCCCTCCAACATCAGCACATCCTTCCTCAGATATGGGTCATAAAACAGCTCAATATTCTAAATGCGGTCCGACCAGAGCTTTATACAGCCTCAGCAATACATCTTTGCTCTTGTATTCCAGATCTCTTGAAATGAACGCTAAAATTGCATTCGACTTCCTAATTACCAACTAACCTGCATGTTAACCTTCAGAAAAGCCTTAACTAGGACTCCCAAGTTCCTTTGTGCTTCAGAATTTTGAAGCCTTTCCCCATTTAGAAAAATAGTCTACACATTTATTCTTCCAAGCAAAGTGCATAACCTCATGCTTTCCCACATGGTATTTCATCTGCTACTTCTTTATGCACTCTCCTAGCCTATCCCAAGTCCTTCATCAGCCTCCTCATTTCCTCAACACTACCTGCCGTTCCACCTTTTTGTCATCTGCAAATTTAACAACCATGCCCTCTGTTCCTTCACGCAGAAACTTAACGTATCATGTGAATAGTTATGATCCCAACACTAACCCCTACAGAACTCACTGGTCACTGTCTGCCTTTCTGGAAAATCTTTGGATTTTTGGTTCCCAGCCCTGTCCCCTTGCAGCCATGTCTCTGACAGCCACAACATCATACCTGCCAATTTCAGTCAGTGCTATAAACTCATTTATCTTGTTTCTTACACCTTATGCGTTTAAGTACAACACACTCAGTCCTGTAATGACTGCCACCTTTTCACAGTTGTTCTCTTACCTGCTGTGTCTGAAGTTAGATTCTTGACACATTCCATACTGTCCAATTCCTGATTCTGGAAACTTTAACTTCAGCTGAGCCTTCCCTTGCTTTAACTTTTTCCATGCAACTGAACACATCCCTCCACTATTAAGTTTAAAGCCCTATCCACAGCTTCAGTTGTTATTTGCAAGAACTCTGATCCCTGTATGTTTTCACATGGAACCCATCCCATTGGAACAGCTCCTCCCAGAGATGGGAACTCCAAGTTCTGGTTCTTCAAAAGGCAGTGCTATACAATGAGGTAAAGATTCTGCCTGAAAGACCCTCCATGTGTATAGATACAATCTTATTATAACCTATAAGTACAGTTTGGAAGACAAACTGCTTCTCACTTCAGGAATAAAATCAATGGAAGAAACAGTCAGAAAAAACTCAAACAGTAGATGTGAAATGACAGAAACCATAGAAAAGAAAGTCAACAGGAGCGGATGAGCCTCAAGTTCAGCCCACCTAAAACACAGAACATTAAAGCTCCATACAGGCCCTACTGTTGCAGGCAGGGTATTCCACGCCCTTACTGCTTTGAGTAAAGACAGTATTCCACTGCCATCTGTGGAAAAGATGGATAAGTAAAGCTGAATCGTATGGTTGATGGGAAAAATCAATGCGTCTATGTGGGCTCTGCCAGGTGCTCCAGTTACCCCCACAGTTTAAAGATTAGGCCATACCAAATTGCCTCATTGTGTCTCAGAACATACAGGTTAGCTGGATTAGCCATGTTAAATGTGGGGTTATGGGGATAGAACAGTGTTCTCTTTGGAAGGTCTCTGCAGACTGTGGGCCAAATGGCCTCTTTCAGCAGTGTATGGATTCTATGATTATATGGACACAGACTCCATGCTTATCAAAAGGTGGTCTTGGCATTGTCACTTCCCACTGAAAGCAGAATTAGTGGCTCAAAGATTTGGACATTTGAAGGTTTGGACAATTTAAAATTTATAGACAACGCTTATAAAATAGATTTTTAAAATTCATGTGAGTCGAGCCAGACTTTGATAACCATTATTATACATATAGTTGTACAGAATATGGAATGTAATATTGAAAAAAGTTATTACAGTTAAGATAATGATATTTCACATCATATCTAAAACATCTGTTGATCACACACCAGTTATTCCTGGGGTTCATTTATAATAAAAGTATACATTTGAATACATTGTATGCTAAGTTTAGCACACCTGTGAAAGATTACAAAAATTCTCCTTGGAGATTCCTAACCCAAATGTTTGCCTTTCAATGCTGGACTACACCAAGGTTCAAACTTAGAGAAAATGTTATTAACAAGAATTAGATTTTCAGAAAGAAACAAAAAACACACTTGAGATAGATGTCAAAAACATTTTTTTTTAAAGTCCTAGGAAAACATTCAAGGTGGAGTCAAGCTAGTTATGTTTGGTCAGTTGAGCTGAATGAGGTCCAGTGCTAGTTATGGCCTACAGGAATGGAGAACCATATTAAATCATGGTTAAAAGGAGGATCTCAGAGCATATTAAACATTAAAGAAACTAAAATTTGGAGAAATGTAGACTTGAGTTTCCAGTCTTGGGTGAACCAGAAGATACAAAGTTCTTCATTCTTAAGCAACTTTTTATACATGTCCTAGTATGACAGGGTGCGTCATGTTCATAGTGGGAATTAATAATGACAATAAAAGACAGTTAAAAAAACACCTTTACTGTTGAAACGCTGGCACTAGTGGTAGCAATAGATTATGCAGGTGCATCTATTTAATATTCCAAAGGAAACCTTATACAAGGGCCAAAGAGAGATACTTTCCTGAGAATGTTATGCTTTTGGTTGCCTTGACTATTTAACTTTCTCCCCTTATCTACTATATCAGCCTCAGACTTCTCTTTGGGTACCCCTCTCAAAGCCTCCTGAGTAGCACTAGCAAATCACCCCACCAGGATATTTCCAATTCAGGTGCAACCTGTCTCTCTTATATAGGTCATATCTACTCATGAATCTCTTCTATTCTCTAAACAGGTCCTTCGACCCAAACAGTCCACACTGACCCTCCAAAGAGTAACCCACCCAGACCCATCTCCCTCTGATGAATGCACCAGAATACAATGGGCAATTTAACATGGCCAATTCACCTGACCTGCACGTTTGGATTTTTGGAGGAAATCCATGCAGACACGGGGAGAATGTGCAAACTCCACACAGACAGTCGCCCAACGCTGGAATCTAACTTGGGACCCTGGTGCTGTGAGGCAGCAGTACTAACCACTGTACCATCATGCCACCCTTAAATGGCTGTCTGAGAATAGCATGTGCATTAGGCTTGGGGTGGAGACAATGTTGCAAACAGCAGTCCTCTGCTGGTGCAAGCAAAAGCTACACATTCATGTTTGAGAGCTGCCATAAACTGGACTTACACTGAAAGTTACAGAACACTTATTGAAATTCAACGCCTGATCTTTTAACAATGTGCAAGAGTATGGGGAAAAAGGTAAGTGAATAGCACTAATCAATGCTCATTGGAAATCCCATTCAGACACAATGGACTGAATGGTCTCCTCCTGTGCAGTCACAACTCTGATAATAAATAATCTATTATGGATTGAGTGATAAATATTTGGCCAGTGCACTGAAGATATTTTTATTTATAAAACAGCTGTTATAACCTCAAGATGTCTTACAGTACATTACAGCAAATTAAGCACTTTTGAAGTGGTTACAGATGTAATGTAACACTTACAGAATAACGTAATGGCAAGTAGCTGCCCCATTCTAGCCAGATCATACAAAACACTGAACTATTGAACTATTTACAGTGCTTTGTACAGTAGAAATGGCACACCCCAAAGCCTGGTATTGCAACTACTGTTAAAGTTACATCACACAGCAAATCCTGTTCATATCAACATCAGTGCATAATGCATATTTACTAAAGCTCATATTGATGTGCTGAGCATTTTGATCACATGAAGATGTTGCTATTTTTAAAAGGCACCCAATATTAATATCTCCAGGATATGATCGAAGGCAGATGAGCTGAATTGGAGAAGGTTCAAGGAATTGATTCATTTTGTGGTGGCATCATTGGTTATGAGAGCATGGAGGGAATATAGTGGATTGGTTAAAAAAGAAACCCTGACTACAACCATTTGACACTTGTCCATGCGATCAGTAACCAAATTACAATATGGACACATGGCTTGGTATTCAATAGACTGAACTATTCCTGTGAAAGTAAATCACAAGAGTGAATCTCCTCTCAACATTACTCTTCACATGTATTTACTTGGTAAGTATAACTAGGCATTAAGTTATTTTATAAATTACTCGATAATAAACTGAAAATATCTTACTTTCCAGAAAAGTGTGACTTGTAGATTATTGGGATCAAACAGATTTGTTGTGTACCAGACATCTAGTTGTCCTGTGGGAACTATGAAATGACAAAACAAAACCTATTGAAACATGATCTAAAGTAAAAAGGTTAATATATATTCATTGTAAATGGTCATTACATAGGCTTCACCACCACGCCACCCTCAAACACCATAATCCCACACTATCAACTTTGATATTGATAAAATAGAAGGATCAATCAACATCAGGCACATTTGTGTACAATATGTCAACAACGTAGCAATCTTTCTCTTCGATATGGAAGCAAGGTTAGGCAGTGACAGGAACTTCCCTTCCCTTCAAAATATTGACAAGATGGGGTGCAACAAGCAAGGGTGATGCATTCTTGCTGTGACACCTCAATTTGTGACTAGTAGAACTACTGCTATACTCTGCACACAATCTCATTCGGAATTTGTTCTGACATGCAGATGAATTTCAAATTTTAGGCGTCAGCATGTGTGCGAGCTGCTGCAGTTATTGGATATACATCAGAATTGACAGGAATTGAATTACACCCACAATATTCCATTGTATTTGCTGACCTCAGTGTGACTGTACTACTGCATTACAAAGTCAAGATTTAATACTGAAAGAAGTATTTTAAATGTATTTCACACCTTTGGTCAAATCATTAATTACTGCATCATAAAGAAACTAACAAGTTCAGCATTCTGTCTTGGAAGTGATCAGGAGTTGTCTGAGTCAAAACAGGGTGTGAAAAGTACAGTACAAATGACCTGCAAAAAAGGCATTCAGCTAGTACAAGTCCCTGAAAACTATCCTCTAGAGTTTTGTTCCCTCATCTAGAAAACAGTAACATTTTCTAAACCTTACAAGTTTACAGGAGTTTTTTTGATGCCTCATCTGGTTCTTCACGCATGAGCCAATCTATTGAATATTGGCAGAATGGATTTACTGGGGCATAATCCACTCCACACCCAACCTTCCTATTCATATACCCATCCAAATGCCTCTTAAAATGTTGCAATTGTACAAGTCTCCACCACTTCCTCTGACAGCTCATTCTATACACGTACCACCCTCTGCATGAAAAAGTTGCCCCGTAGGTCTCTTTTATATCTTTCCCCTCTCACCCTAAACCTATGCCCTCTAGTTCTGGGCTCCCCGGCCCTAGGGAAAAGACTTTGCCTATTTACCCTAACCACGCTCCTCATAATTTTGTAAACCTCTAAGGTCACCCCTCAGCCTCCGACGCTCCACGGAAATCAGCCCCAGCCTGTTCAGCCTCTCCCTATAGCTCAAATCCTCCAACCCTGGCAACATCCTTGTAAATCTTTTCTGAACCCTTTCAAGTTTCACAACATCTTTCCAATAGGAAGGAGACCAGAATTTCACGCAATATTCCAACAGTGGCCTAACCAATGTCCTGTACAGCTGCAACATGACCTCCCAACTCCTGTACTCAATACTCCGACCAATAAAAGAAAGCATACCAAATGCCTTCTTAATCAACAAGATAGATTGATGCTCACACAATAAAGGAATTATTCTATTTATTTTACATCAACTCTAACCGCACAGCAATGGTGGAGAACTCTACCTGCCTCTGGTGTCTTGCTTATAAAGGAAGGACTCCACTCACTCCATTGTCCTTGGAACTGATCAAACTTTGAGCGAACCTGGAACTCATATTCTGTGTAATGCTCCAAATCAAACACATCGCAGTGTGTAAAATTGATTAACAATTTCTGAAATCAAAACAGAAGGGAGTATGATCTGGCAATTAAAACTGGAACCTGGACGAAGGGTTGCTGAGTCTCCAACAGACCTGCACATTTTGGCTTGAGTATAACATACTTTGGTAAATTCTTTGCAATGCTTAGCAGTTGCTTTCACCTGGTGGAATAAATGGCAGCAATGCAAGAGAGGACATAGTGGGTTCTGTAGACAATGGCATGCTAGTGGTGGAATTAGGACTGGTCCAGGAGCAGCGATAACTACCAATCATGAAAAGGTCACCTATATTACTATGACCTGAATTGGCTTTTCAGCCTCTACAGAAAAGTATCCTCTTTGTGGGATTGGTCAGCCAATATAGGTAAAACACATCAAGCCTCAACTTCTGCTTCTAGCCTTTGTTGAAGGAAGAATGGTGGGTAGTGCGACTCAATGGTAAAGCCTATACAGTGTGGCTACGTTCAGTTATTTCTATGATAATCCCAGTGCATCCTATTTGAAGGAAGGGAGTTGTGGAAATAGCATTCCACAAAGAGAAAGGCAAATTAAAACAAAAAAGTGTTATTGGCAGAACAGCAATGTTAAAAACTGTTTTAACAACAAATTCTACAGAAATCCTCAAAATGCATAACTTGCCAGGCAATCTAGAGTGCCCTTTATGTGGGAATAATGGAAAGAAGGACAATATATAACTAACTATCTCATTGAATTAAAAGATAATGAAGAGAGGTACAATGAAGTGGTGAGAATCTGGTACAACTAATCTATAAGACGCAGTGCTAAAATGATTCTGGAAATTCAAAATGAATACTTTGTGGGAAATTCAAACTTTTCTAAGTTATCAACTAGAAATATTACAAGTAAAATAACCACAAGTAAGTTTTAAAAAAAGTTACCTTTTCCGATTGACTGTTGGTACTTTGATATCGGATTTCAAACAACTTTGTGTTTTGGTGGTCTTGCCAATATATTGTACTAATTAGCGGTGAGCTGCTGCTAAATTCTACCTTCCTGATACAGGGAGGACTGGGTGTCACTAAAAACAACAAAAATTCTGTAGTTACTTTGCTGGTGTCAATGTATTTGTTTTATAGATAAGATCAGGTACGATTAACTGTAGAAATATCAATATTCAGATGAACAGCATCATGTAAAAACCCAAACCATATTCTGTGGGATGTTGGAATACAAATGCACTGGTAATAGTTAATTGATTTTCAGAAAGCTAACAACCATCTTTATAGGAGTAAGTCTATCACATTGGAGGTGTGGTTGTATTGATGCTGGATTCATAACCCAGAGACGAACATAATGTTTTGGAGGCTCAGGCTCAAATCACACCATAGTAGATGGTTAATAAAAACAAAGATCTAGAACTAAAGTCTAGTGATAATCGTGAAAAAATGCTGTCATAATAATCCACCTTGTCCTAATGTCACTTGGGGAAGGAAATCAGCCATCCTCACCTGGTCGGGTCTGCGTGACTGTGGATCCACAGCTATGTGGCTGACTCTTAACTGCTCTCTGTAATGGCCTAGTAAGGCACCCAGTTCATGGACAACAAATGCAATCCCCACATCTCAAACAATTTAAAAAAATTTAAAAATCACTGTCAGAAGGTGCAAGCTTTGTACTGCATTTCAGAGAAGATTTGGAATTCTGGGTTGCCATTTATCTGTGGGTTGAGAAACCACAAAATCATCATCATCTTTGAGAGAAACAGCAGGAAGAAGTGTTGTACTTGAGAGTCCACAGTATAAATTGAGGATTAGCAATATTCAGTCTTAACTTAAATAGTAGACGCAAACCACATAAAGTGACTATTTCCTGCATAAAATTCTGCGGTTATTTGAAAGTCATGTAATCACAAAGATCAATAATAATGAAAGTTAAAATCAGGAATCTTCGCCTAATCATACAGCAAGACCCAGCACAGTCCATCATAGAATGGTCCTTGTGCACATTGGTATTGTCTCTAATGTCCCAAAAGGCCCAGGTTCAAGACCCACTTGCTCTAGAAATGTGTAACATCACTGGATAGATTAATAAGAAAATATCTATGGACCACCACAGCATCCAGCTACTTCTCAGACTATTTCATTTACTGATCCACCTGGAAACCTCATGTAATTGTTAATCATTCTTTATGCTAAAAAGTTGTCAACACAGATTCAAATCATTGAGAAAAACTGAGATACCTTTCTTTATGGATATTATTTTTAGATATCCTGCTGCTACTCTATACCTGCAATCTGGTTGAGGTGGAAGTGAGGGACAGCAGCAGTTTGTGTACAAGTAGGATGGGGAGAGCAGGCAGTGTGGTGGCTGGATTGGCAGGGTGAGCATAGCAGGTGAGGAAACTCACTTGGCAGACACCACAAGAATGGAAGCTTCGTCAGCTTTAGCCTTCACCTCCAAGTATTGAATCATAGGACAATTGGCACCAGAACGAATTTCCTCAGAACTTCCAGTAGTGTTATCTTTTGAAACTGGTTGCTGGTTTTAGTCATTTAAGAATGACAGAGGGGCCCTACATACATGTGCTCTTTTAAGCCAGTGACAGATGGTGTTTGCTACACATGTGGAGCCATCTACTCACCAAAAGGCAAAATGTGATGAAATATTAGCTTCAGGCCTGTATTATGTAGCTACTTACATAAACAATATTGGCAGAATGTTAGGATTTAAGGAAGAAAGACATGCATCCTTTCTTTGCACCAGATTGATCTATGGGACATTGCACATTTAATATAGATTTTTTTAAAAACTTACACACACCTATCTCATCCAAGGTGAAGTTTATGACTGCTGAAGTTTGATTCCCCAGTTGGTTTGAAGCAGTTACCCAAGCTGAATAAACAGAGGATGGGTTGAAAACATGTCCAGATTCACTTGCAAAGCGTAGCCTTTGTTCCAGTAGAGTCTTCCTCTGCTTTGTGCAATTTCCAGTTGACAACGCGGCAGAGGTTTTTGATGCAAAAAAACTGTGTGACTCATTTCGGAACCTGAAAAATGTATTACATGATTTTTAAACCCACCTTTGCATTTGAAATGAAAGGTGCAATGTTTTATTCTGTGCACCAAGAGAACAGCAATAGCAATAACCAAGGTGCAATGTTAAGTTCAAAGTACTCTACAAAACTACATCTAAATTACTTAACATTCACGATTGGTATCTGCTAGCTAATATTATTAGGCAGGTGAAGATTTTTTTGCCAGATATCCTAAATTCTGTACAATAGCATTATACAAATGATCCATATTTATGTAACACACACATGTTCTTAGTTGTAGAGACATGTCTACTCTTGACCAGGCAAATATATTTGTATGGGGAAAGTGAATATTGCAGATGCTGGAGATCAGAGTTAAGATTAGAGTGGTGCTGGAAAAGCACAGCAGATCAGGCAGCATCCAAGGAGCAGGAAAATCAACGTTTCAGGCAAAAGCCCTTCATCAGGAAATATATTTGAATGTTGGACATTATAAAGAGTGAAGTCAATGTGATAAAGACATTGGTCTCTCAAGTGACTGATGCGTGCATTACCATATACATTTTTCCTAGTGTAAAGAGATCAACTATTTAAAACCAGAGAGAAGAGGAGTGGATAGGTTTACAGGAGTTTGTTCAGAGAATTTGTCAAAGCAGAATGTTTTACCAATTGGCATGGTTAAGATAGAGCCAATGAATGGGAAAAGATCTGCATACATATTTGAAATAAAATCAACACTTGAGGTTACAGAAAAGAAAGAAAAAACAATGAACAGGGGTATTATTGGAGTTGCTTTTGCAAAGTAGCTGCTTCCTTTTGTGCTATAAATACATTGTGTTCTACAGGAAGTGCTAGTTGCTGTATGAAGGAGATAAAGAGGTTGTTGAAGAATGGAAGACAAGGAGTTAACGATAGTCATAGATGCCCATGCAGGGGTTCAATCATAAAGTAGTCAGGGTTTGGAAATCAGAAAGCATTTATGAAATAGATGCAGGAATTTTCAGAGTAGTATGTGTTTTTTGAAGGTACAAATTTCAAGGCAGAGTGGCCTTAAATTCTGATGCATTTCCATCATTCAGTTCATGTTTAAAGGCAACATCAGTTTTCAAACTGGAAAACCATCTCACCGCAATATATGATTTGTTCTGATATGCGTGATGCGTCCTATAAACCAGCTGCAAGATACATCACCTTCTCTTCCATTTTGAATGCATTTCAAGTTTTGGGGCTGATCTGGAGGGTCTGAAACAGCAAAATTTGGAATTTTTGATATAGAATTATTTCCTAGACATTCTTAACATTTGTTATCATTAAGCATATAGTGCAACGAATGAGTGAATGGTACCAGAGATATTTTGCACCAGCAATGTTACATGCACTGCAAAGGTAACAATTAATCTTAAACAAAGATAGAAAATGCTACAAAAATACATCATATCAATTAGCATTTGTAAATAAAAAGGACAGTTTAAGGTTTTGGTGCAAGATCCTTCCTTAACTCGAATCTCTAAAGTAATTAAGCTCTTAAGTAAGATGGCACATTCTGTACTATTAGTTGAGGAAGTAATGTTGGTGAGAGAAAATATAAGAACTTGCAACTTTTCTCCAAGTTGTGAATGGAGTCCTTTGCAACCATCTTAATCACCATTATGACAAAGAGTCTTGGTTTAATGTCTTTGAACTTCCAACAATGCAGCAATCCATCAGAATCTGATAATAGGAGGTTAATTTGACAAATGCATTGTTCCAAGGAGTCAATGGAGAACCAATCCCACATTAAGTGCTGCCACCCCATTGCACAAGTGAGAGAGGCAATCTGTGTAACACGTGCCTCTATTGGCTGTTGGTTGGTGAGGGACGAGTAAGTTGCATGATACCACAGATTGGAGGAGAAAGTGAGGACTGCAGATGCTGGAGATCAGAGCTGAAAATGTGTTGCTGGAAAAGCGCAGCAGGTCAGGCAGCGTCCAAGGAACAGGAGAATCGATGTTTCGGGCATCAGGGCTGATGCCCGAAATGTCGATTCTCCTATTCCTTGGATGCTGCCTGACCTGCTGCGCTTTTCCAGCAACACATTTTCAGCTGCTACCACAGATTTACAAGCTTGCAACTGTTTAAAAATGGGGTGCACTTTTGAATGACTTAACTGTAGAGCATGCAGTAGATATCAGAATATCAGTAGAATTGAGGTTCTCAGAAAGAGTTATGAAGAGGAACGATGCTCATTTCTATGAAAATTTGAGGATGCCTGCATTAGTTGGTAATGGGGCTCAAGTACATGCAAACGGCATTAGTTTTAGAATGTGACTGCATTTCAGAAAGAAACTTAGTGCACTTACCAGGAATGCCAAAATTTTCATTATTTTATTACTTTTTGCAAAACCCTGTAAGATTCCACTTTTTCTTCAGGACCAGTAATCCTTCATTCACCACCTCCCATGGCTGTTCATAAGACCAAGGTAAACTTAACTGCATCTTCTTTCTGTTTGTATTCAAAACCTTCAAAAATCTTCACAACTAACTTCATTGAATTTTTTTTGAAGAAGCAATGAAGAGGATTGACGAATTAGCCATTTGGAAGCAGAACTGGCTTGAAGACAGAGGTGGTGGTGGAGGGCTGCTTTTCAGACTGGAAGCCAGTGACCAGAGTTGTGCCACAAGGATTGGTGCTGGGTCCACTACATTTCATAATTTATATAAATGATTTGGATGAGAACATAGGAGGTATAGTTAGTAAGTTTGCAGATGGTACCAAATTTGGAGGTGTAGTGTACAGCAAAGGTTATCTCAGAGTACAACGGGCTGAGGTGTGGCAGATGGCATTTAATTTAGGTAAATTTGAGGTGCTGCATTTTGGAAAGACAAGTCAGGGCAGGACTTATACACTTAATAGTAAGATCCTGGGTAATTTTGCTGAACAAAGACCTTGGAGTGCAGGTTCATAGCTCCTCAAAAGTGGAGTTGCCAGTAAATAGGATAGTGAATAAGGCGTTTGGTTGCTTGCTTTTATTGAGTTCAGGAGCTGGGAGGTCATGTTGAGGCTGTACAGGACATTGGTTCGGCCACTTATGGAATATTGTGTGCAATTCTGTTCTCCCTACTATAGGATGTGCTGAAACTTGAAAGGGTTCAGAAAAGACTTACAAAGGATGTTGCCAGGGTTGGAGCATTTGAGCTCAAGGGAGAGGCTGAATAGGCTGGGACTACTTTCCCTGGAGCAGAGCCTGATGGATGACCTTATAGACACTTATGAACATGAAGGGCACAGATAGAGTAAACTAAATTAGTTTATTTTGCCCAGGGTAGGGGAGTCCAAAACTAGACTGCATAAGTTTAAGGTGAGAGGGGAAACATTTAAAAGGGACTTAAGGGACAATGCTTTCACACAGAGGGTGGTGCATGTATGGAATGAGCTGCCACAGGAAGTGTTAGGGCTGTTACGATTACAACATTTAAAGGCATTCATATAAAGGGAATATGAATAGGAAGAGTTTCGAGGGATATGGACCAAATACCTGCAAATGGGACTAGATTAATTTAGTCAGCATGGATAAGTTGGACCAAAGGGTCTGTTTCAATGCTGTACAGCTCTATGACTATATGTTTTCCCCTTGCTCAAACTTGCTTTGGTTTCTGTCATCATGCACACTACAATAAAGTTGGCTAACACATGACAGTTGAAGCTCTTGCTTGGGACGGATATTTAACCATATCTAATTTTCTTGCAGGAATGACATAGGAGTGAGGGGATCAGGATCTGCTAGAGAAACTTCAAAATTTACTACCTGTGACATAATCTGAAGATGCAATTCATTCAATAATGATCAATGGTGGTTCTATGCATTTGCCACCATTACATAGCACAAGGAAAACCATGATCAAACAAGGATACTGTGAGCTATACTGAAGGAAACTACAAGCGTGCTCTTGAAATCTGAACCATTGTTCAAGGATTCCAATGAAGTTTCTAGAGGACTTTCGGATCAACTGTAGCAGACTTCAATTGCTGTTATTGCCACCCTTTCATTTAGCCTCAAATCAGACAGGAAATATAATAAATTGACTGACTTGAATCAGACAAGATAATTCTACATCTCTTTACAACCTACAAAAGTGAAAATTTTATTCAATTTGGATTCATTGGTTGCTAACAGAAAAGTTACGTAGGAAGAGATACTTTTCTTGCACTATTATAGTTAGTTTTGTTTTCATGTTATGAGCATATAATAGGTCTCTCATCCAATATTCTCAAAGTTGAAGGGTGTGACAGGGTTTGAAGCAGCTGCCTGTGAGTGATGGGTGAAAATAGCAAGTTGGGATAGTCAGGCAGTGAGGCTACAAAATGGCAGTGACACCTTAACGGAAATTGTTTTAAGGTTCCTGCCTGGTTCACATGTTCCCTGGAATTAACTTAATTTACGCCCCATTTCCTTTAAACCCAGGTGAGTATTAAAACAAAAATTAAATTATAAAATTTGTGGGAGATAGTATTTCATTTCCATCTGGTATCATTCCATTTTTCAAGGCAAATGGCGAGTTACAGAAAACAAAAATAATCCCTCTTAATTTCATAATCCATTATAACAATCAGCAAATGGTCCTTGGACTTTAAATCAAGGAGCAAAAGGAAGGTAAGGTGAAGTGAGATACAGACAAATAAAAGGAGAGAAAAGCAGAAAGTCCACTCAGCTTCAATACTGTGCCCTGTGATTTCCATGAGTACCATTCTGCAGTAAGGTCTATGTTGGGAATTGAACTCTTCAGCCACTCAGGGTATTGAAGCATGACTAAGTGACTGAACTGTTTTGCCATTCACACCATCTCCTTTTAAGATGTTTAGCTGTCATACATATAACAAACCAAAACTAAAATAGCTAACAAAACTTGTTAGCATACAGTATATTCATTTCAATCAATAAAATTAAAAATACCACTTACAGCCAGCTTTAATATCAATTCCACAAATCAAGTATTCCATGTTGCAGTGTAGCTTACAAGCAAAACTGGACTCATCATTTGTAAACTTTGGAATGTGTGCAATGACTGCATTGGTGGGGATCTGTACCGTATGTAGCAGCATGGTGTTGTCTTGTATAATACGTAGCTGTTGAGCTGTACATTCATTGTAGAATGACCCCTTTAATATACACGATATATTAATGCTTGATCCAAATCTTATTACGGATGCAGGGCTGACTTGCATTTCTCCATTAGTACAGGATTCTGGAAGAAGATGACAACATTTTCAAAATCATTTCAGAAGCTAGAAAAGCTTCAGCATTAAGACAGAGTACATGGTTGCTAATGATAACCTGCTCATTTGAATTGTGTACACTGTATTAGTCTGCTAATATTTCTAACTGCTACTTTAATTTTTATGTCCTTACAATGTAGATCTTCTTTCTACATCAGTAGAGTTCAAAAACATCTCAGTGTGTTTTGGAATGTTCTCACATTTTGAACAATGCTATCTCAAAAGCTGTGCATGTATGCAGCTGCTGAGAGGGTCCATGCATGCTGATGCCATTTTTAGCATAGCCTTCCAGATCTAGACCTTGGATGTCCATACAGAACAGAAATAATTATCGGGACAGATGCACCATGAATTATTATTATTTTCATTTCTTCCTTCTGTGTGAGGGAGGAATACATTCAGCAGTGCAGAACGTGAGTATTACTGAAAAGCCAATAGTTTGTTGAGACTTTTTGTCTTACATTCATCAGGACACTACACACACACACACACACACACACACACACACACACACACAGACAGGAACCTGTCTCTTTATGGTCAAGGCGTTGTCCTGAAAAATAAACCTGAACATAACTGCTTTGTTGCTTTGAAATCAATGCAGCAAAAGTACATGTCCTTTCTGTGTGTGAAGAACAGGGCCCTGTGTATTAATATGTACCTTCCATTATGCACAAATATATCATACTGCAAACACACGTGATAAGTCTAAATTGGTAATCTTAAACAATTACAATAAATTTGAAATTTAAAATTGCCATTTGAACTTATAGATGTGTTAACTATCCATTATATCTTAAAATTTCTCACTAAAAATATTGTTTTATAGCATTGCTAGATAACAAATTAAATTTAATAGTCGCTGCATGACTTGGGGCTAAAATGAACCATTGTGTTACCAGCACATACGGATCAGGAAGCCTTTATGTAAGTGCTGAACTGGTTGATGAAAGGAGAGGCTATGTGAGACCACATGAAATCAGCCAAAGAATCTTTCTGGAAGGTAGTCAGTCAGTCAGTCACCAGTAACTGCTGTATCGAAGTGGAATATGATTTGGCACTGCAGTGATGAGTCCTGAGCTTAAGTATTGAATGGCTAGTCAATGTCAAGGCCAATAGCCAATGTCAAAAGCCAAAACCAAAATGGAGAAACTCAGCAGTGCTGGTGGCTACTATAGAGAAACAAAGTTAATATTTTGAGTTCAGTAACCATTCATCAGAATACTGGATCTGAAACTTTTACTGTTTTTCTCTACAGATGCTGCCAGATTGGCTGAGCTTCTGCAGCACCTTCTGTTTCTCTTTTAGATCTCCAGTGTCTGTAGTCTTTGGCTTTTATCCAACCGGAGATCGTCAAATATGGTTTAGCACTTAAAGACAGCAAATAAAAACAAAAACAAAACTTAAATCCTTGAGCATTACTCTAAACTCAAACATGATTTAAACCACAGTAAAATATATATAACGTGTTAATTATAATTGTTTAATGCAACTTACCAGCTGCCTTGTTCTTGCACAATAAGATGGCAACTAGTTTGATTAACAAACATACTCCAACAAGCTCCATCAAACAAAAGAAGGGAAGCTTGGGAACCAGAAACCCCCAGATTGTAGCTGTTCCTGTAAAGTGATTATTCAATAGTCTTACTTCCAGATTTCAGGTCTGCTGTACATTTGCCAGCTGCACACATTTCTACCTTGTTGTTAAATTCTTTCCTTTTGTTCCACCTACAGTCCCTCAGTTCCTCGTGCCCACAGTATAAGTTGATCTTCAGCTGCCTCAGAGAAGATGCAAGGATGGAAACAGAAATAGCAGACATGTATTGTGTTTTCCAATTGATGGGCAAAGGAACGTTGCCATTCTTCCCTGTTCCTGGGTCCAAAATTCTGGAATAGTCTTCTTAACAGCACTGAAACCAAAATATTGATCTAATTAGGAAGTTGGTGGTGTGGTAGAAGATAGCAATTAAGTATATTATGCAAGGACACGATTCAGAAGAAAGTAGTTAATGATATTGCATAGGCATCTGAACTTACACCTCAACTATTTATCATAAATAATTACTTAGTATTTAATTATAAATAATTAATTAATATGGGTGGCATAGCAAGCATAAAGGGACAGTAATTTTGATTTAGGGATTTGTAAAATTATGCCGATGGATTTCTGCAAATAGTTAAGTGTGATGACATTCACTCTGGACCAATAAAGGATACAAAACACATTTTAAAAGAATATACATCTACGAACAATAGAAAACCAAAGAAATTGATGAGACCATTTATGCACTCAAATGTCGTCGCCACATAAATATGTAGAAGATTAGCAAATGTTGTCCAATACAACTAGGGGGTTAGAACATAGGAGGAAATGGGGACATCGACCTTTAAAACAAGATCAGGCCATTTAGAAAACTTCAAGAAGTATTTTATTGGCTGTAAAGCACCAGAGACAACCACATTGCTGTGGGTCTGGAATCACATGTAGGCTAGATCAGGTAAAGTTGGCAGTTTCCTTCTCTAAAAGGACATTAGTGAGCCAGATGGGTTTTCCCCAGTAATGACAATAGATTCATGGTCATACAGTATGGAAACAGACCTTTCAATCCAACCAATCTATGCCAAACATAATCCCAAACACAACTAGTCCCACCTGCCTGCTCCTGGCCCACATCCTTTCAAGCTTTTCCTATTCATGTACTTACCTTAATGCCTTTTAAACATTGTAACTGTGCCCACATCCACTACTTCCTCAGGAAGTTCATTCCACATGCAAATCAGCCTATGTTTACAAACTTTGCCCCTCATGTCTTTCCAAAATCTCTCTCCTCTCACCTCAAAAATATGCCCCTTAATCTTGAAATTTTTAGCTCATCCAGAGTCTCTCTGACTGAGACAGTCACTGCAACCTTGGCAACATCATCCTTGAAAGGACAGATGTAAAGTCCACATTTAGTACATCAACCATATTACCACCACGTGCAGATCTCTTCATAGAGCATAGAACAGTACAGTACAGTACAAGCCCTTCAGCTCTCAATGTTGTGCTGGCCTTTTCTGAGATCAGATTAACCTACATACCCTACACTGTTCTATCTTCCATGTGCCTATCCAAGAGTCGCTTAAATGTCCCTAATGACTCTGCTACCACTGCAGGAATGCATTCTATGCACCCAACACTCTGTGTAAAGAACCTACCTCTAACATCTCCCCTAAACTTCCTCCAATCACTTTAAAATCATTCCCGCAGCTCTTAAACTCAACCCCTTGCGAATTAAAGCCAACACACCATACTCCTTCTTAACAATCCTATCAACTTGGGTGGCAACTTTGAGGGATGTATGGACGTGGACCTCAAGATCCCTATGTTCCTCCACATGGTCAAGAACCCTGCTTTTAACCCTTTATTCTGCATTCAAATTCAACCTTCCAAAGTGAATCACTTCACATTTTTCCAGGTTGAACTCCATTTGCCACTTCTCAGCCCAGTTTACATCCTATCAATGTCCTGTTGCAACCTACAACAGCCCTCAAAACTATCCACAACTTCACCAACCTTCGTGTCATCGGCAACTTATTAACCCATCCTTCCACTTCCTCATCCAAGTCGTTTATAAAAATCACTAAGAGCAGAGGTCCCAGAATCGATCCCTGCAGAATACCGAACTCCAGCTGAACTGAACTGACTTTTCTTTGAGCCTTTGTTACCATCTTTTTACTGGTTGTACATCTACAGAAGACTTTTGGATTTCCTTTCATGTTAGCTGCAAGTCTTTTCTCATAATCTCTTCTTGCTTCTCATTTGTGTTTTTGACCTCCCCTCTGAGTATTTAATATTCAGTTTGGTTCATATATATAGAGCAACACAACAAGCAAGCTCCCCTCCAAGTTGCATACCATCCTAATTTGCAATTGTAGCATCATTCCTTCACTCCAGTAGGTCAAAATTTTGGAACTCTCTCCCTAACACCACTGCAGGTTTATTTATACCACATGATTGCAGTCATTCAAAATGATGACACACCATCACCTAGTCAAGGGCAGCTGTGTTATCAACTTGACATCTGTAATAAGAAGCCTTTTTCTGATTTCTTTGCTTTCTCTCTTTCGTCATTAGGATTAGGTTTGTCCTACTTCTATACATCTGAGAATGTACTTCAACTAAAAAAAAATTGCCTTAAAGATCAATTATAGCTCTGCTTGATTCAAATCCATCTGGACCGCATCAGTTCTCAACACAGAAACTGGACTTCCTTAGTTTATTACTTATACTCAGGAATTTTCCCTGGAATTCTTTACACATCTTCTGATACTCATTTTTGCTGGACATTGCATGCTTTTCTGGATTAAAAAAACATTTACCTGCACCGATCTGTCATCTTCTGAAGCAGGTGGGACTTGAACCCCAGGTCTCCTATTAACTCTTGATCCACCAGAGACAGATTCAATAACGCCTCTTTAATGTACTAATGTAGACAATTAAACCTAAACGTACTTCGGTTAATTAAAGGCTAATTAAAGACCCCCGTCTGAAGTCATCTAATCTGAACTCTTTTCTGCATCGGTCTGTCATTTCCTTGCAAATTTGTTCCACTGCCCTTCTCACTGGTTGGCGTCCTTTGAAGTACACAAAAATGTAATGGTATCTCTATTAATTCTGTTTTCAGCAATGGAAATTTTGTCCTTGAACCTTCAAGGTCATCCTCACTCTGCAGCACTGTAATGTTATCCTAAATCAATATAGCTATCCCATCTCTTTCCTTTCCTAAACACATTGCATCCAATTATTTTTTGAGCCAAACATCCATTATTGCTGCATCATACTTTCACTTGGCTACCAGCATCAGCAACTCACCAACATTATTGTATACACAGAATGTTATTACATACGTGCATTGTGAACCCAAGTCAGGCTAATCACATTTCCTCTTACTCTAAAACTCACCCATGTCTTTTCTTGTGCCAGCTGCTTCACCCAATTCTTTGTGAATCTTGTATTCCCTTTCAAATGATTCCCAAACCCTTCCAAATTAATTCATTCTTTCCACAGCTTTCTTGAAATAGCCAATGGTCACTGGTCCCAGTTCTATTCAGGTGCAACCCATCCAGCCTCTTAGAGATCCCAGTACCCTGAGAACTAGCCCCAGGAATCTAAGTCCTTCCATCAAGAACTCTCCAGCCATGCATTTCCGAGACTTTGACTTCTATATTCACTAATGCATGACACAGGGCAGAGTCTGGAAAACGCTATCTTCGAGGTCTTCCTTGCTAGCTACCTACACATTTCTCTTTTTACCTATGTTCTGGTAGAAATTGTGGCTGTTATTCATTCATGTTCCTCTTCAGGATATTCTACAACCACTTCATATTGACACTTGGACCAGGAAGGGACAAATTCAAAGTCTCTATTATTGCAATGTAAATATTGCAATGATTGATTTAGAGCATTCAAGTTTACCTAAAGTGCCAGTATTCTGTTCACAGGATTAACAAAACACAAGTTTCCTGTAGTGTGAGAAACTTGCAATTTTCCATTCAAACTGAGCTGTCCCAGAAACTAGGAAATTTTGGATAATTAAAATCAATGCCTCAACTCTCACCAGTTACTTCTTTTAAAACTTAAAAATGAAGTCCCAGAATCTGGCGGCTTACCAATCTTGCAGCTCCCAACAATTTACTCAGTGCTATTTCCCTGTGATTGCAATTTTCTTGGAGTTCCACCCTTCCTTCCCTCACCCGATTTAAAGCTATTTCTAGATGTTATTTGCAACATTTCTCATGTTACAGGATACAAAAAGAACTGTTCATCTGCCAATTCCTTACTTTCCCCTGACTCACTTTCTCTACTTCTAACACTTATCTTATTAATCTTGATGTGAATGAGCCAATATTAGACTGGGATGGACATAGTTAAAAATCACACAACACCAGGTTATAGTTCAACAGGTTTATTTGGAAGCACTAGCTTGATTCATTCTGAGTATGGAGTGAATCTGTTATGAGAAGACGTTGTGTAGGTTGGGTCTGTTATTGGAGTGAATGGAGATCTTTTGATCATAAGATTATTAGGAAGCTTGACAGGGAGGATACAGAAGGTTCTTTTCCCCCTTGTGGCGGAGTTGAGGACCAGAGGGTATCATCTGAGGAAGAGATTGGCCATTTAAGACAGATGAGGCGGATCTTTTTCTTTTAGAGGGTAGTCAATCCATGGAACATTTAAAAGAAACAAAAAGGGCCATCAGGATTGGGCCATTAATTATATTCAAGGCTGCTTTGGACAAGTTTATTAAATGGAATCAAGGGTAATGGGGAAAATGGCAATTAGTTACAGCTCAGGATGATCAGATCAACCAATGATGGAACAGACCCAATGTGCAGAATTTGCACTTTATGGTCTTATTTAATCAAGCTTTAATACTATTCCTGAATACACTACATACTCCCTTAAAATTATGATGTAGAGGGTCCTTTGCTAGGTAATTAATCCTGTCTCATTGCACAATGTCAAGTCGAGTAAAACCTACTCTTAGGCTGGCCTCAGATCATGCTATTCGAAGAAACAATTCTGAACATATTTTATGACTCCCTCATGTGACTACCATTTACCATCTGATTTTTTGCAGATCTAGATACCTAATCCATATGTGGATTAAATTCCACCATGATTATCACCATACCTTTCTGGTAAACTCCCATATAGTTAATTAGGGGGCCGACGCAACATTCCTGAAAGTGACTTTATGCTTTTATTTCTCATTGCTAATCAAACTATTTCTACATCTGGTTTTCTGAATTTAGGTAACCCCTCTTTATTTTGCTAATACCATCATGAAGTAAGAGACACCACTGCAATTTATCTAGCTTCTTAATGTTCCGAAGTGTCTTGCACCCTTCAATATTCATGTCCTAATCTGTGATATTCTGAAGCCTGTCTCTAATGATAACTATCATCTGGTTATTTATTTCTGTGTGCTCAGTTCATCTGTTTAGTTCAAACTGCTACATGTATTCAGGTACAGCCTCCAGCTTTGGACTTATATTTTCATCTCAAATTGATTTACACTTAAAAATGTACTCTACTTTTCTGTAATAAAACATTTCTCTTTGTCTTGTTGATGCGCAGATTGATCACACCTTCCCAAATTTTATTCCTTGGCACCATCGTTTAGTTTGAAGTCCTCTCCACTTTTGAGTGAAATGTCTCATAAGAAGACTGCCCCAAATAGTAATTGTATTATCCCCAGAAAACAGGCAATGCCGAAAAAAAAACTGAACACAATTTGCCACACAATCAAGGGGATTGGGAAAAAGTAGTTAAGCAAAGTTAAGGATTATCAGATCAACCATGATCCCAGTGAATAGCAAAACAGTCTTAAGTGTCATGCAATTATTCATCTAATCTTATTTGCCATATGCCAAATTTGTTTGAACTATACTTGGACTATCAAGATAACATTCAATAATCCCAAACTCTGGTTTATTTTCTTTTCTATTTCTAATCTTATTCCCAACCAGATGTACACCATATCAAAAGATATTGGAACCCACAAAGTTATACAGTTTAACTACTTAACAGCCAATACACTACATACCTGTTTCCATTCACTACCCCCAGTCTTGGGCCTGAGCTTGCAATGAGTAAACTCGTTGCTGATGGTGCCTTTGCCATGTAGGATTAGCATGTCAACAAAGTTAAGGGTAGCCATTCCACCCCTACCCATCAGTCATGATATTATTGAATGACAATGTGACCTAACTCAATAATATCTGCCTTTGGCCCATATCCCTTAATATATTTGCTTTGAAAATTCTCTCTCTCAGATTTAGATCTGTACTGATCTAGCACGTACTGCTACTTGTGGGAGAGTCCCAAACATCTACCATTCTTTGTGTGTAGAAGCACTTCCTAACATCTCTCTGGAATGGTTTGGCCCTAATTCGTTGACTTTGGCCAGAGCTCTAGAATCCCCAACAAGTGGCAAAAGTTTATCATTCACCCTATCTTTCCTTGTTAATATCTGGAAGACTTCAATCAGATCATCCCTTAATCTTCCAAATTCTAGAGAAAACAGATCTAATTTGTGTAATCTCTCCAAATAACTGAACCACGAAAGTCCAGGCATCATTCTTGCAAACCTGCATTGTACTCACTCTGAAGATGTGGTGACCAGACCTACTCTCAGTACTGCAAGTAGAGTCTAAATCAGGGTTTTGCATAACTGCAGTACAAATTCTAAATTCTTATACTCCAGCCCTTTCGATTTAAAGACCTGCAATCCATTAGTCACCTTAATTATTTTTTCCATCTGTTCATGACATCTTAAAATATCTGTGTACTTGAAACTCTTTGGCCACCTCCTGTACTTAACTTCACGCCAACCAGAAAATACCCTGATCTATCGGGTTTTTTTTCCCCCAGTTGGCACAAATGACTAGATGAACATATTGATACTACACGGCCTTCTCCACTCGCCCATCTCGACAGTACATTTTGAAAATAATTGAGCCGGCAGCGAGGTCACCGCAGGGTCTCTACTCCCTGCAGGTTATCCAGAAATCCTGTTTTATTATCACAGTGTACGGGAGTACATGAAAAAACAAACATGGTTTACCCAGCCGTAGTTCAATTTCAGCTAAGATTCGCCAACCCTCGCGCTT
Organism: Chiloscyllium punctatum; assembly: GCF_047496795.1. Classification (NCBI taxonomy): domain Eukaryota; kingdom Metazoa; phylum Chordata; class Chondrichthyes; order Orectolobiformes; family Hemiscylliidae; genus Chiloscyllium; species Chiloscyllium punctatum. The sequence continues at coordinate 77,369,301 of NC_092745.1, read as the reverse complement.
TTTCCATCCTTTTTCTTTGTGAATACATAACTGGGGTATTTATTTGATTAAAAACTGACCTCGCAAAGTGACGGCAATAAAATGACAAACTCTCGGAACTTTGGCTATCACTAATGTAAAAAGTCCTCCAAATCGAAATTTGGAAATCCTGGTGCCGTATCATTGAGCCTGTTTTCCGCTAATAAACACTCTCCAACTTTCTCCTGTGCCTTCCGCTCATGCACCTAAAGTATATTCTGACCACGTTATTCCGAGAGCCACCAGCTTCACCCCGAAGAAACTATTACATTGACAAAACAAAATGAGAATGTAAGATAAAATAAATTCACTCACCGGTCACATCAATCCCGGACTGTAACGCATTCTCCACGTGTCAGCAGTGAACTTTCCCGGGATTCACTGACGGGGACCAACCAACCAGACATACACCAAAAAGGCGGTGTTAACAAGACAAAGACCGTCGTTTAAATCATCTGTCTAAAGTCTGGGGAAATAAATCGTCCTGATAAAATTTAAACTATTACGTGGCCGACCTTCAAACCACAGCGAAGTGTTACTTTGCCCAGAGTCGTGCTCCAGTGATTCTATTTAGAAGCCAAGATGTAACCACACGCTTTCGCACCTCTGAAATTGTGTGATCCTTCTCACACGCAGTCATCAAAAAAAGTTTGAATGCAGTGGGCTGCATGCATTTTATTTTGTCTAGACTTCTTGTTGTATTGTGTTTGAAATGGAAACCTGCTTTCCGAGAAACTTCTGAGGTTGGAAGAAGTGCCTTAGAGCACGTTAAAATTCACTGTCATGGATTTCATTCAATTGTTAAGGGGTTGAGCACATTCGACCTCACTGGTCATTTTTCTCTCTCCGTCTGTTGGCCAGTCCGTTGTGATCTGGGTCAATTTTTATGCTCCATTGAAAAAAATCCTTCCCATCCTCTACTCCATCTCGACCTTTCTACCTTTTGAGCTGACCCAGCCTTCCTCTAAATTCAGCGCATTTTAATATTTGCTGTACATTTTAAATGAGTTTTAAAACTTTAATGTAAGTGCATAGGAAGGCATCAAACCAAATATTTCAAGTGTTGCAGTTTTCAGGGACTTTGCAATCCAGCCCATTAATCTTTCCTTAAAATGTTCTTTGATTGACTATAGGTCCCAGATAGGTACAGATGCGGTGGGATACAATTCAGATATTCGAGCTTGCTTCAATCCAAAGGAGAACCCGGACATCAAGAAGGCCTTTGACAAAGTACCACACAGGAGGTGACTGCATAAGATAAAGGTCTATGGTGTTAGAGCAAGGGGTTATCATGGGTAGAGGGTTGGCTGTCTGACAGAGAGCAGAACATGGGGACACAAGGGTCTTTCTCAGGATGGTGACTGGTGACAAGTAGTGTTCTGCAAGGCTCAGTATTGGGTCTACAATTTTTCACTTTATACATTAATGATCTAGATGAAGGAACTGAGGGCATTCTGGCAAAGTTTGCAGATAATACAAAGATAGATAGAGGGACAGGTAGTATTGAGGAGGCAGGGAGGCAGCAGAAGGATTTGGACAGGGTAAGAGAGTGGGCTAAGAAGTGGCAGATGGAGTACAATGTGTGAAAGTGCCTCTAACACCATGGACATTTATCTTATTCAGTCACCTGTGTGTACTTTGTCAAAGGCCTTCTTGAAGTCAGGGTTCTCCTTGGTCTAACCTGCTTGTTACTTCCTTAAAGAATTCTAGCAGATTTGTTAGGCATGACCTCTCTTTGATGAAACCATGCTGACTTTGCCCTACTTTACCACACATGTCCAAGTAATCAGAAATCTTATCCTTCATAATGGGCTCCAAAATCTTTGGTAGGAAGAATAGAAGCATGGACTATTTTCTAAATATGGAGCAAATTCAGAAGTCTGAAGTGCAAAGAGACTTGGGACTTCTAGTCCAGGATTCTCTCAAGGGAAACTTGCAGGTTGAGTCAGTAGTTAGGAAGGCAAATGCAATTTTGGCATTTATTTTGAGAGGACTTGAAAATAAAATCAGGGATGCTTTACAAGGTTCTAGTCAGACCACATTTAGAGTATTGTGCACAGGGTTGGGCCCCATATCTCAGGAAGAGATACCTGGCCCTGGAGCATGTCAGAGGAGATGCACAAGAATGGTTCCAGGAATAAAAAGCTGAACATATGAGGAATGTTTGAGGACTCTGGGTCTATACTCAATCGAGTTTAGAAGGATGAGGGGGAATCTAATTCAAACTTACAGAATACTGAATGGCCTGGACAGAGTGGATGTCGGGAAGATGTTTCCATTGGAAGGAGAGACTAGGACCTAAGGGCACTGCCTTAAGAGTAAAGGGAAGACATTTTAGAATGGAGATATGGAGAAACCTCTTCAGCCAGAGAGTGGTGAGTCCATGGAATTCACTTCACAGAAGGCTTTGGAGGCCAGGCCATTGAATATATTTAAGGTGGCGATAGATAAGTTCTTGATTATCAAGGGGGATCAAGGGTTACAGGAAGAAAGGGGGAGAATGGGGTTGCAAAACTTATCTGGATTAGTGGTGCTGGAAGAGCACAGCAGTTCAGGCAGCATCCAACGAGCAGCGAAATCGACGTTTCGGGCAAAAGCCCTTCATCAGGAATAAAGGCAGTGAGCCTGAAGCATGGAGAGATAAGCTAGAGGAGGGTGGGGGTGGGGAGAGAGTAGCAAATTGTACTCTATGCTACTCTCTCCCCACCCCCACCCTCCTCTAGCTTATCTCTCCACGCTTCAGGCTCACTGCCTTTATTTCTGATGAAAGGCTTTTGCCCGAAACGTCGATTTCGCTGCTCGTTGGATGCTGCCTGAACTGCTGTGCTCTTCCAGCACCACTAATCCAGTATTTGGTTTTCAGCATCTGCAGTCATTGTTTTTACCTTGCAAAACTTATCAGCATGATTGAATAGTGGAGCAGACTCGATGGGCTGAATGGCATAATTTTTGCTCCTATGTCCTATGGTCTTATGACAAAAATAGAAAAATGGGGAAATGTTATTTTCATTTGGATTAAGGTTCCTTTGGTTTTGCACAAATTTGGAATATTATAGGGAAAGTGAATGGAAATAGCTTGTTTTTACTGAAACCCTGTAGATGAGACATCAAGACCCTGAGTATAGACTTTCATGAAGGTTGGAAGAATGTGTAATAAAGTAGCATGAGATGAGGTGACTTCACTTTGGATTTTAAAAGCTGATAGGTTTAGAGGGAAGACCAGGGAAGGGAAGATGTTTTGTGCGTTTGAGGTTCTATGATGCTCTGAAATTTTGGGCCTGCAGAACACTGCAATCTTTTTTAAATTAAAAATACGAGAATAATGACTTGCTGTTCAGTAACAAATTAGTTATGTACTTATCAGTGTGCATTTTATTCTTTACACAAAGGTATGATATTCTTAAATAGTGTGATTGATAATTTAAAGTAAATCTTACTTAGACATTAAGAAAAGACATGAGGCCGAAATGGATTTAATCACGAGACAGGTAAAACTCGCATTATATCAAATCTATTTAGAGATTTTCCATTTAAGTTCTTACATAGTTAGCAATAGAACACCAAGTGATATGCACATCCAGTTAAATGTAACTCTTAAAATTTCATTCTGCTTTCAACAACAACTTGTAATTTGCAAATGAGGTAACTCCCCTTCAACCTACCCCTTTTTATTTTATTTTCTTTATGTGGTTTTTTTTTATCTTTCTCATATTTTTACTTCTAGACAGCTGCTACTCATTGTTCTGATGTGGAGATGCCGGTGTTGGACTGGGGTGGACAAAGTTAAAAATCACACAACACCAGGTTATAGTCTAACAGGTTTATTTGGCAACACTAGCTTTTGGAAGACCACTCCCTCATCAAGTTGCTATGGAGTAGGACCATAAGACACAAAATATATAGCAAAAGATTACAGTGTCATGCTACTGAACTGATTTATTGAACAAACCTAGATTGCTGTTAAGTCTTTCATCTTTTAGAACGGGTTGCAGGTTTTGAAGAAGGAGCAGAACTCTGAAAGCTAATGCTTCCAAATAAATCTGTTGGGGTTCAGAAAAGATTTACAAGGATGTTGCCAGGGTTGGAGGATTTGAGCTATAGGGAGAGGTTGAATAGGTTAGGGCTGTTTTCCCTGGAGTGTCGGAGGCTGAGGGGTGACCTTATAGAGGTTTATAAAATCATGAGGGGCATGGATAGGATAAATAGTCAAAGTCTTTTCCCTGGGGTGGAAGGTTTAGGTTGAGAGGGGAAATATATAAAAGAGACCTAAGGGACAACATTTTCACGCAGAGGATAGTACAGGTATAGAATGAGCTGCCAGAGGAAGTTGTAGAGGCAAGTACAATTGCAACATTTAAAAGGCATCTGGATGGGTATATGAATAGGAAGGGTTTAGAGGGATATGGGCCGGATGCTGGTAGGTGGGACTTGATTGGCATGGGATATCTGGTCGGCATGGACTAGTTGGACTGAAGGGTCTGTTTCTGTGCTGTACATCTCTATGACTCTGTGACTATAACCTGGTGTTGTGTGCTTTTTAACTCATAATTCTGTCAGACCTCCTGTCGAGATGTTTCTTTGCTTGTTCTATTATTTGCTCCCTTTGGCTTTTCCCAGACCAACTCATATGTCATTCATGTCATCGGTCATTCCTGTCTATTAAGGATCTTTTTGATATTTTTCCAACTTCTTGTATTTTACATGTATAAATTTGATTATTTTTCCCAGTTTTCTAACATATCTGAAAGATGGTTATTCACCTCAAAAATTAACTCTGTTGCTCTCCCTGCAGTTGATGCCAACTCAACAGAGTATTTCTGCAATTTTCCATGTTAATTCCATCTTTTTGGCCTCTGCAGGATTTTTGTATTCTTGTAAAAAGCTCTTTTCCTTGTTAAGATGATGATACATGCCACAACATTAAATTGAAACTCACAATAGATCCCAGTTTTGACCCCTATTCAGTGACTCCAGCTAGAAAGTATTTGTAAGGCCTTCAGACAAGGAGATGTCCAAGGTGCAGTTTCATATACCCCATGCACTCTGACCCCAGATAAACATATTGTCTAATTGGCTTTCTCTGTTTGTATTTGCAGCAGGAATCTATTTCTTCAGCAGCGAGCAGAAAGAAAATGAGAGACTTTAGCATCAGTCAGTCTGCTTCTTGTTAATTCTAATTAATGGTTCAGAATTTTTTTTATATGAAGTTACCATTCTTCAGAGAATGAGCCGTATTTAAGAACTAAAATGAGTAATGTCTGACAAGTTTATGCATCAGTAATTCTTATTCATTTCAATTAATGACTAGCATAGTATCTACCATAATTTACAAAATACCATTTTTATCAAAATATATAACAAACATGTATGAATGCGGCAAATGTATATTTCCTAATCCATTATGTTTGAATATATCCCAGAAGATTCAGAGCATGGTTAAACTGCAGGGGACCCAAACTTTTTATGAAAATTGATATTTTATAATATGTTTGTATAAATTTTCATGTTAGTTTCACAGAGACATAGAGATGTATAACACGGAAACAGACCCTTCAGTCTAATACATTCATGCTGACCAGATATCCTAAATTAATCTAGTTCCATTTGCCAGTACTTGGCCCATATCATTCTAAACCCTTGCTATTCACAAAACTATCTGGATGCCTTTTAAATATTGTAATTGTACCAGCCTCTACCACTTCCTCTGGCAGTTCATTCCATATACGCACTACTCTCTGAGTGAAAAAGTTGCCCCTTAGGTCCCTTCTAAATCTCTCCCCTTTCACCATAAACCTATGCCCTCTAGTTCTGGACTCCCCACCCCAGGGAAAAAAAAACTTGTCTATTTACCCTATTGATGCCTCTTATGATTTTATAAACATCTATTAGATCACCCCTTAGCCTCCGATGTTCCAGGGAAAACAGCACCAGCCTATTCAACCTTTCCCTTTGGCTCAAACTCACTTCAACATCTTTGTAAATCTTTTCTGAACCCTTACAAGTTGCACAACATCCTTCATATAGGACGGAGACTAGAATTGCACACAATATTCCAAAAGTGGTAATGTCTTAATTTCCTTTTAACCTTCTTGAGCCTCTGTACATACCAACTTGCAGTCCTTGTTTCTGCCTGGTTTTCAACTATGTTCTGTAACTGCAACTTACCATAGATCTCCTGTTTATTTTAATTCATTTTATTATGGCTACATGCTTTAAAACCAAGACATCTGACATTCATGGCAAGTACTGTTTAAACAGTTGCTTGAACGAGCAATAATTGAAGTTTTAGTTTTAGACGAACTGAAGCTGAAAGGTTATGTATTCACATCGAGCTTTGGTTGGTAATAAGTAGCAGATTGGGCTATGAATTAGTGACTAGTTATCAATGATAAAAGCTTTTTGCCTTTGGTTCTCAGGTAACTGAAAAGCTTAGGCTGGGACCAAGATACAGGGAGAAGTATTCAGATCGCCACCTGCTCAGGAGGGTCTCTTTCCATTCTCTGTAGTAAGCCACATTAAACCTGACAAAAAACAGTTTATCTTTCCTTCAGCCGTTGCTGTAAGCTGTGGTTTTTAAAGGTGAGCCAGCCACCCTACGCCTTTTGCAAACCAGTGGAAGAATTTGGAAAAATAAATCTGAGGAGAGATTTTCTGATCAGCAAGAATGATTAGATTTTGTGAGCAAAGACTATGGTGTAGCAATCCCAGATTTTCCTCAATTGTATGATTTTTTTCCCCTTTCTCTGCATGTGTGTCCGTGTGTGTATTTGTGTGTGTGAGAGAAATAATTTAGAACAGATTATAGTTTTAATTTGTAGTGTTAGATGCAACCGTTTATAACTGTTTACTTTTAGCTAGTCTAATTACTTGTATTAATAATAGTTCTCGTTCAGAAACTGGTCTGTACTCTCTAACAACCTGTGTCTAAAAATCAAGTAAATTAGGGACATTTAAAGCCTTTTAAAAGCCTTAAACCTTTGTGACAACTGTGGGAACAGCAGCACTTGATTTCCAGCTTGCTGTCCCAATGAGCCATGATACTAGCATCAATTGCAGTTGTTGAAGAAAGTTCCAAACTTGGACCATGCTTTGAGTGATAGTTCCTTGTACCTCGCAGCAAACATCATCAGACAGACCAGACCCAGAAGACTACCTTGGATGAGACAACCCAAAGTCTAGAACTAGCCCTAGATAAGAGAGGGAAAGCCCAAATTGAGCACTGCAGATCCTAAAACATCAGCCAACTCTCAGAGAGTGAGAAACAGCCTGACCCAGGCTTATTGAATGGGTATTAATACTCCTTTCAGACAACAGTTGTAATACGGTTGTAGAGACCTGTGGAAGGGTGTAGTGTGTGTCAGAAGTTTATAGCTAGTGTATATTTTAGACTACTGAAGACTCCTATGAAGATTTGATTGAAAAACAGAAATAGCTGAAGAAATTTAGCAGGTTTGGTATTATCTGTGGAGAGAAAGCACGGTTAACCTTTCAGACAAGTGACCCTTTTGTTTCAGATTTTGAACAGTTACAGTTTTGTTTTGTTGAGAAATTGATAGAGCTTTGTAGGTTTAATTAAAGTACAATAGTAGAGTCTGATAAACATTGTTTCTCCTTGGTGCAGTCTTCAATAAAATTGTATTGGACCTTCTCCTGATTCTTGTTCCCTGTATTTATCTTGCATCATAATGCACCTGAGTTAAAAAGGGTGACTGCAAACAGCTCAAGGTTAGTCAGGATACATTTACCCACCCTTCAGTTTACAACAGTGGGGATATGGAACTCACTGCCTGTAAAGGTGGTTGAGGCAGAACCCTCATCATATTTATTTAGTGATATGAAGATCAGACAGATGTTTGGCAGCTTCTTCTTGCAACCTCTTCTAAATGACTTCCATCTTGGTCATGGCCAAATTGCACACTAGGGCACGATCAACGAGCACCAGCTGTATGCACAGCTTACCCCCAGATGAACAGTGGCACCCAACTTCCAGGGAGCCCTTTCAACCATCCAGGTACCCCCTCTAATGCATTGGCATTGTGCCCTGTAAGGTCAGACTGGTCTACAGGTTGGCAGATATGGGTTCATGCACAGACCTCAAGTGATGACCTGTGTAAAGCCTGGTAGGTTCACGGAATGGGCACCAAAAGAAGGATACAGTGGCCTCTTACGTCTTTCTTCTGCATTTCTTGCCATAGCCCATGTAGTTCAGGGCTTGGGAAGATTCTGCTCATTGATTATGAAAGAATCTTGCTTAAATCTAGCAAATAACTCAACCAGATACAACTCTCCAAGTGCTGCAGGAAGTAGTGATGAATGGTTAACCTTTTTTCTAGAAGAGAATATTGGACATACATTGATAAAATGATAACCCAAGATGAAATGTTGCACAAAGGAAATACAGTTATCTAAGAAAATGAGAAAAGAAATGTTACAGCACATTCATATAGCCATCAAGGAATCGAGCCTCATCTATGGAACATAACTGAAGTGCTCCATGAGCCAAACATGAGCAATAGGATTAAAGACCGCATCAGCCAGTGCAGTGCCTATTATGAAACCAAGCTAAGCAAGTTAAAGAACTGCTTATGACATCAGATATCTTGGGTATACCATAGGTAAAGCTTGGAGTAGAACTCACTCCCACAGAATTTAATTATCTTAACATTGTTGACGACTATTCTAACTACAAGAGTTACAGTAGCTGACACTAACAGTTACCAGTGAGATAGCAGAATGCCTCAAAGCACACTACAGTTGGTACAGCATTCTAGACATCGTAATAAATGACAATGGCCCTCAATTCATGAGTGACAAAATCAGCTACATCCTAAAGGTTTGTGAAATTCACATTACACATAATCTCCACCGTATTTCCAGTCAAATGGAAAAATTGAGTTTGAAGTAAAAATCACCAAACAGATCATAAATAAATTGCACATATACGAAACAGACTTGGAGAAGGGAATCCTTGAATGAAGAAGCAGACCTACTGAAGGCATAGAAAGTAGTCCAGTCCAAAGGCTAATGTGATGCTGTACATAATCAATTCTTCCAATAGTGAAAATCCACTGATGCAAGAAGTAGTAACCGGCATAAATAATAAAATCAAGGTAAAACATCAGCCAAATTTTACTTTGATAAAACTGGAAAGTCATTGCTAGAAACGAGCATTGGAGAGCTAGTCAGAGTACAAATATTCAACACCTCCAACAAACTTAATCTACACGGACATTTGGGACTTCTGTAAAGTAGTTGTCAACTTGATTATATGCAGTGAATGATCAGGTATATAGCTGCAACACAGACATTTAAATACAACTAGTTTTATGAGATATGCCCATGGCAGATACTAGATGAATGGCAATGGAGGGGGCACAGGATAACAGCTGGCAAGAAAGGGACATGAATTCACTTAGAGAAAGAGTTGAGAGTGAGTGAAGGTTTGAGAAGGAAGTGAGTGATGAGGTTCAGAGAGATTATAGCTTCTAAAACCTGAGCTTTGCTGTGCAAGGTTTGCCCAATTAGGAAGCATTCTGATCTGAGCTATGATAAAATAATGATGAAATAGTAAAATATTAAGTCTCAATTCAGTGAACATCCCACATGAACTCAGGAGCAGCAAAAGCATCGAGAAACACTGGTCACTAACAGGTTCAGAAGACTTAATTTGATTTGATTTACTGTAGTCACATTGTCTAAGTACAGTGAAAAGTTTTATTTTGTGAGCAGTACAGGCAGATCAAAGCAGATAATGGACATACAGAATATAAGGTGCTTAGACAGAGCGAGGCATCCAAAGTTACAGCTGCAAGGGGTTCACAAAGCAAGATCAACATTATGTGAAGTTAGAAGTCCATTTGGTAGTCTCATAACAGCAGAGGAGAAGGTGTTTTTGAACCCATTAATGCATGTTTTCAAGCTTCTGTATCTTCTGCCTTCAGTGATCACCTAGTAATGATAGGGAGTAAGGAAAAGATTAATGAAAATCCCTTTGGGAGTCCAACATTTTTGATGCAAACTTTAAGCTATGGAAAAGAATTGTAAGACATTGAGGATGACTAAGGATTCCATGTAGATTCTGACTTTAAGTGCTAGAAGCTGGCCTTCCAAAATTGTCTGCTGCAGATATTTGTCTACAGCATCTGATTATCTAACACCCTACTAGACAACTTGTGAGGAAACATACTGAGCCAAATTTCTACAGTTAATAAATACGGTGGCACAGTGGTTAGCACTGCTGCCTCACAGTGCCAGAGACCCGGGTTCAATTCACTGCCTCAGGTGACTCTCTGTGTGGAGTTTGCACATTCTCCCTGTGTCCACATGGGTTTCCTCAGGGTGCTCTGGTTTCCTCACACGATCCAAAAATGTGCAGGTTAGGTGAATTGGCCATGCTAAATTGCCCGTAGTGTTAGGTGAAGGGGTAAATGTAGGGGAATGGGTCTGGGTGAGTTGCGCATCGGCAGGTCGGTGTGGATTTGTTGGGCCGAAGGGCCTGTTTCCACACTGTAAGTAATCTAATCTAAAATATATATGTACCAATATTTATGACAAACTTCTTGAGTAATAAAGTTGCATAAAATTCTGAATAAAAGGGATTTGCTGCTCTATGAACTAGCCATTGTTTCCACCTCCATGAAGAGGTTCAAATTTAGCTCAGATTGATGGGTGAAGGGGTTTCAGGTGCTGGTTAAAGAATGGTGTGGAAGATCTTTGGGCAGTCTCAGATCATACCTATGTGACCAGAATTGACACTAATGGACACTTTCACTCAGAAAGAACATCACAAATAGAGAAGGAAAATTTTCATACCAGTGAAGTGTGGGTATAAATCAAAGGGTGGGTTTCAAGCACACTTTAAACACAAAAATGTCATTCTTCTTTTCAAACTTCCTCATTACCTCACAGCTAGCTATGTATGTAATCTTAATTGGTCCTAAACTTCTTCAACATAGGATCAGAGTTTTCCAACATGGAAAAAAACCCTTCGACCCAACCAGTCCATGCCGACCATAATCCCAATCAAACTGGTCCTACCTGCCTGCGCTTGGCCCATATCCCTCCTAACATTTCTTACTCATGTACTTATCCAGTCGTCTTTTAACTGTTGTAACTGTACTCGCATCCACCACTCCCTCTGAAAGATCATTCCATACACTGACCAGGCTCTGTTTGAAAAAGTTGCCCTCATGTATTTTTTTTAAATCTTTCTCCCCTCACCTTAAAAAACATGCCCCCAGTCTTGAAAGCATCCACCCTAGGGAAAGGACACCTGCCATTCATCTTGTCCATACCCCTCATGGTTTTAAGGTCAACTCTCAACTTCCTGTGCTTCAGTGAAAAATGTTCCAGCTTATCCCACCTCTCCACATAATTCAACATCCTGGTAAATTGTTTCTAAACTCTCTCCAGCTTAATAACATCCTTCCTATGACAGGATGACCAGAAATTGAAATAGTACTCCAGGAGAGGCCTCACCAACATCCAGCACATCCTCAACATGTCATCCCAACTCCAATACACAGTAGTTTAAGCCATAAAGAAAAGTGTGCTAAACACCTTCTTAATGATCCTATCTACATGTGGCACAAACTTCAAAGAATTATGTGCATGAACCCCTAGGTCTCTCTATTCTACATTGCCCATGGCCCTACTTTTTAGATTAGATTACTTACAGCGTGGGAACAGGCCCTTCAGCCCAACAAGTCCACAACGACACGCAAACCCACCCAGACCCATTCCCCTACATTTTATCCCTGCCCCTTACACTACGGGCAATTTTAGCATGGTCAATTCACCTAACCTGCACATTTTTGGATTGTGGGAGGAAACCGGAGCACCCGGAGGAAACCCACGCAGACACGGGGAGAATGTGCAAACTCCACACAGTCAGTCGCCTGAGGCAGGAATTGAACCCAGGTCTCTGGCACTGTGAGGCAGTAGTGCTAACCACTGTGCCACCGTGCCGCCCATCATGATGTATATAATTGTATAAGTCCTACCCTTGTTTGTTTTACCAAAATACAACACTTCATATTTACCCAAATTAAACTCCATCTGCCACTCCTCAACTCATTGACCCAATTGATCAAGATCTCTTTGTAATCTGAGATAACCTTCTTCATTGTCCATTATACCACCCGTGAACTTACTATGTCTTTCTATATTCTTATCTAAATGATTTATATAAATAACAAACAAAAGTGATTGCATCATTGATCCCAGTCGAACACCATTGGTCATCAGTCTTCAGTCCAAATAACAGCCCTCAGCCACCATTCTCTAAATCCTGCTGTTAAGCCAATTTTATATTCACTTGGCAAGCTCTCCCTGAATCCCATATGATCTAACATTACTAATTACCATGCAAAACATTGTCAAAGGCTTTACTAAAGTCCAAATAAATAACATCTACCACTCTGCCTCATCAACCTTCTTTGTTACTGCCTCAAAACACACAATCAAGTTTCTGAGACACATTTTCCCTTGCACAAAATCATGCTGACTATCCCTAATCATTCCTTGCTTCCCCAAATGCATATACATCCTACATTTCTGAACTACCTCCCAACAACTTGCCCACCACCAAAGTGGACTGACAGATCTATACTTCCCAGGCTTTTCCTTACATCCCTTCTTAAAAGTTGTACAACATTAGCCATTCTCCAGTCATCTGGCACCTCACCCGTTGTTATAGATTATATCAATATTTCTACAAATGACCCTGCAATTTCCTCCCTAACTTCCCATAATGTCCTGGGATACACTAGTTATGAAGTCATAGAGATGTACAGCGCAGAAACAGATCCTTCAGTCCAACTCGTCTATGCCAACCAGATATCCCAACCCAATTGATCTCCACTTGGCAGCACCTGGTCCATATCTCTCCAACCCATTCCTATTCATATACCTATCCAGATGCCTTTTAATTGCTGCAATTGTACTAGCCTCTGCCACTTCCTCTGGCAGCCCATTCCACACATGCACCACCCTCTGTATGAAAGAGTTGCCCCTTAGGTCTCTTTCATATCTTTCCCCTCTCACCCTAAACCTATGCTCTCTAGCTCTGGTCTCCCCCATCCCAGGCAAAAGACCTTGTCTATTTACCCTGTCCATGCCCCTCATAATTTTATAAATCTCTATAAGGTCACCCCTCAGCCTCCAACGCTCCAGGGAAAACAGCCCCAGCCTATTCAACCTCTCCCAATAGTTCAAATCCTCCAATGCTGGCAACATCCTTGCAAATCTTTTCTGAACCCTTTCAAGTTTCACAACATCTTTCTGATAGGAAGGAGACCAGAATTGCATGCAATATTCTGAAAGTGGCCTAACCCTTGTCCTGTACAGCCGCAACATGACCTCCCAACTCATGTACTCAAAACTTTGACCAATAAAGGAAAACATACCAAACACCTTCTTCACTATCGTATATTCCTGGAACTCTACTTTCAAAGAGTTATGAACCTGCACTCCAAGGTCTCTTTGTTCAGCAACACTCCCTAGGACCTTACCATTAAGTGTATAAGTCCTGCTAAGATTTGCTTTCTCAAAATGCAGCACCTCGCATTTATCTGATTTAAACTCCATCTGCCACTCCTCAGCCCATTGGCCCATCTGGTCCAGATCCTGTTGTAATCTGAGGTAACCTTCTTTGCTGACCACTACATCTCCAATTTTGGTGTCGTCTGCAAACATACTAACTATACCTCTTATGCTCACACCCAAATCATTTATACAAATGATTAAAAATAGTGGACCCAGCATCGATCCTATATCAGGTCCCAGCGACTTATCCACCTTTATATTTTCTAAGACCTCCAACATTTCCTCTTCTGAAATGTGAACTGTTTTCAAAACTTCAATATTTATTTCCTTGAGTTCTCTAGCCTCCATTTGTTTCTTCATAGGAGAAACTGACATGAAATATTTATTTAATACCTCTCCCATGTCCTGAATTTCAACACAAAGATGACCTCTTTGTTTTTCAAGGGGCTCTATTCTCTCTCTCATTGCTCTCTTGCTTTTAATGTCCTTGTAGAATCTTCTTGGATTATCATTAATTGTCAAGCTTATCTCATATCCCTACTTTATCTCCCTCTTAAAAATGCCCGTACACTCTTTATACTGGGAAAGAGATGCATTTGATCCCGGTTGCCTATATCCATTTTTTTTATTATTGACTAGAACCTCAATATCTTTATTCCTTCATTGTTTCCTTATCCTATCAGGTTTACCTTTTACTCTAACAGGAACATAATGACCTCTCATTATCACACTTTTGAAGGCCTCCCACTTATCAGATGTCTCTTTAACTGCGTACAGTCTACTCCAATCAACATTGCAAAATACCTCAATGACTTGCCTCTAGAGAATCTCCAATTTGAATGACGTCACTAGATAGATGTGGACAGACACCAAAGACCTTGGACCTCCTCTGGAATCTCTTTCCTGAATGATCTGCCTATGTACATTTCTTCTCTCCTTTAAGACACTCCTAAAATAACTTATCTCTTTGATTGAACTTTTGTCCATTTGCCCTAATATCTCCTTTCTTTGGTTTGGTGTCAAATTTTACTTGGTACTGCTTTGGTGAAACACCTTTGGAGATTTTACTATGTTAAAAATGCTATCAGAAATGCAGTTGATGATTTTGTATGGAAGAATATGCAGGTTGCGTAAAATGATGTACAGGGGGAAAAGGTTCATGTGGAGCATAACCACAAATCTACAAGTCTGTTGATGTATTGTGCATTTATGTCCCCAGCAGAGACTTGATGGGGTCACTAAAGTCAGATCTTCATATTTAAAATAGGACCACGCAAACTTCAAACAGATGAATGCAGATCAAAACTACATCATGTGGAAGGCAGCAAGGCAGAATGTGGTATGTTATTTCTTTGATTTGAATAATCCATTCACTTGATTTTCTGACAAGGAATGCTAACATTGCTCTATTAGTGTAAACATTGGTTATAATATCCATCACATATTCACATTGATTAAACCGAGTGCCATACATGTTGATCAACTCAAACAGTCACATTCTTTGTCAAGCAGCCTAAGTCATGAGTAGAGATTGAAGATTGCATGTTTTGTTAACCTTGGTCATGAGCAGTATGTTATTTAGGTGACAACCTTATCACATTGATTTTACTCCCTCCTCTGAATCAGAAGGTTTGGAGTGAAGTTCCAATACAGAGAAGAGTACATAATCCTGCCTGACACTCCAGTGTACAACGGAGGGGTAACTACAATGCCAAACATGTTGTCTTTTAGTTTAGACATTAAACCAAATTATTAGGGAGTCAGTTGGCTGGTTTGCAGTGCTGAATGATATCAACAGCATGGGTTCAATTCCCACACTGAGATTACCATAAAGGGTTCTCCTTCTAAAGCTTTCCCCTCACCTGAGCATAGTGACCATCGGATTAAACCACCAGCTGTTGTTGTTCTCTAATGAAAGTGTAGCTCTACGGTCCAGTGGGACTATGGTGTCTTCACCTGTAAACCAAAGTCTTCTTGATTGTGAAAGACAACATGTCCATTCAAATTATTTTCTGTTCTATCTATTGCCTTTGTTTCAAGACCGAATGGGAATCGTATACTGCAACTTGCTCACAATTACAGTATAGACACTATCTAGAACAGTGAGTTCCATTCAGATCTAGCTGGAGTCCTTCAAAAATAGTCCTTTATTTCACTCATCCTTCTGATTGACAGAACAGGGACTTAGTCTCATTTAATTACAAAGAATTGCTAATATCAAAAGCTGCCTAACATCCAATTTCGGTGAGGATCTTTGTTATAATGTTTCATGTCAGTTTACTTGAATAAATTTGGCTAGTTTGAGATTGTAGTAAGGAAGCATTGAGAATGTGGGGGTGAAATTAATCTTTAGCAAGAGGCCAAAACTGACAATAATCAATGGCTTATCAGCACTTTTGCTCCATATAGCACAAGGAAAAAGAAAGTTTTTAAAAAACAGTGATGCTTGGAAATGAACATATTGGTCACACTGGACTCCACTTTAGAGTATATGAAATGCATCAGATCCAGTATATTTTGTTTGCTACTTTTACTGATTTTTCCTTCTGGGACTCCATGCTCAGACCTACTAGGCAAAGTCTATTTAGTATGTAGCAGAGCATTATTGTCTGTAGATCTTGGTACGTTCCCAACTGTATCTGACTAGATTACTCCTAGCCTGTATCCTCAGATATTCTGTGGAATGGATATCATTTGGAACAGGTACATTGTGATTTTTGCTCCACTCACTCAAAACCAGGCAAGAAAATTGTCCCCATTACGTTGTATCTCTATAGAGCCTTAAATCAAATGAATGTTAAAAAGAACACTTCAGACCCATTGGAGGAAAATAAGCACTGGGGTAGAAGAGTGTAGTGGAGATGGATACACATTTTTGGATCATTAGAATCTCTTGCAGGGTAGAAGTGACCTGTATAAGAAGGACAGATTACACCTGAATCAGAAGGGAACGAACATATTGGGAGGGAGATTTGCTAGAGCTGCAGGGGATGATTTAAAATAGTAACGGAGTGTGTGGGTGGGAGTGGCAAAGGGAGATAGTGAGAAAAGAGACTGATACAGATGGGAAAATCAGCAAGTCAAACAGTGAGAGCAATTTGATCTAATAAATTAAACTGCATTTATTTTAATGTGAGTTTAGGACATGGGATTGGGTTATCATAGCGATTACAGAAATGTGGCTCAGGGAGGGGACTGACAACTTAATGTTCCAGGGTATAGATGCTATAGGAAGAATAGAAAGGGGGGAGGGCAAGAGAGAAAGGGGTAAGGGATAGCATTACTGCTCTACATAGGAAGGGTATTCCTGGGAGTACACCCAGGGAAGTTATTGGGGTGGAACTGAGAAATAAGGAAGGGATGAACATCTTATTGGGATTGTACAATAGTCAACGGGAAATTGATAAGCAAATTTGTAAGGAGATCTCAATTATTTGCAAGAAATATAGGGTGATAATGGTAGGGGATTTTAACTTTCTAAACATAGAGTGGGATTGCCACGGTTTTAAGGGCTTGGATGGAGAGAAATTTGTTAAGTGTGTACAAGAAAACTTTCTGATTCAGTATTTGGATGTACCTACTAGAAAAGGAGCAAAACTTGCCTAACACTTGGGAAATAAGGCAGGGCAGGTGACTGAGGTGTCAATGGGTGAACACTTTGGGGCCAGTGATCATAATTCTATTAGCTTCAAAATAGTGATGGAAAAGCAGAGACTGGATCTAAAAGTTGAAATTCTAAATTGGAGAAAGGCCAACGTTGATGGCATTAGGCAAGAACTTTCAAAGGTTGAGTGGGGGCGGATATTTGCAGGTAAAGGATTGGCTGGGAAGTGGGAAGCCTTCAAAAATGAGATGATGCGAAACCAGAGACAGTATGTTCCTGTTATGATGAAGGGCAAGGCTGATATCTGAGGGAATGCTGGATGACTAGAGAAATTGAAGTTAAGATAAAGAAGGAAGCATATGTCAGATATACACAGCAGGGATTGAGTGAATTCTTCGAAGAGTATAAAGGCTGGAGAAGTGTACTTAAGAGGGAAATCAAGAGGACAAAAAAAGGACACGAGATAGCTTTGGCAAATAGGGCTATGGAGAAATCCAAAGGGAGTCTACAAATACATTAAGTACAAAAGGGTACTGGGGAGAGAATAGGGCCCCTTAAAGATCAGCAAGGCTCCCTTTGTGTGGAACCGCAGCAGATGGGGAAATATTAAACAAGAACTTTGCATCAGTGTTTACTGTGGCAGAGGATATGGAAGCGAGAGAACTCAGAAAATAACTAGCAACATCTTGATAAATATCCACATTACAGAGGTGGTGCTGCTGGATGTCTTATAGAGTTACAGAGTCATAGAGATATGCAGCATGGAAACAGACCCTTCGGCCCAACCCGTCCATGCCGACTGGTTATCCCAACAAAATCTAGTCCCACCTGCCAGCATCCGGCCCATATCCATCCAAACCCTTCCTATTCATATACCCATCCAAATGCCTCTTAAATCTTGCAATTGTACCAGCCTCCACCACTTCCTCTGGCAGTTCATTCCATACACATACCACCCTCTGTGTGAAAAAGTTGCCCCTTAGGTCTCTTTTATATCTTTCCTCTCTCAACCTAAACCTATGCCCTCTAGTTCTGGACTCCCCGACCCCAGGGAAAAGACTTTGTCTATTTACCCTATCCATGCCCCTCCTAATTTTGTAAACCCCTATAATTTTGTAAACCTCAGCCTCTCCCGCTCAAGAGAAAACAGCCCCAACCTGTTCAGCCTCTCCCTATAGCTCAAATCCTCCAACCCTGGCAACATCCTTGGAAATCTTTTTGGAACACTTTCAAGTTTCACAACATCTTTCCTATAGGAAGGAGACCAGAATTGCATGCAATATTCTAACAGTGGCCTAACCAATGTCCTGTACGGCCACAACATGAACTCCCAACTCCTGTTCTCAATACTCTAACCAATAAAGAAAAACATACCAAACGCTTTCTTCACTATCCTATCCACCTGCGGCTCCACTTGCAAGGAGCTATGAACCTGCACTCCAAGGTCTCTTTGTTCAGCATCACTTCCTCAGAGCTTACCATTAAGTGTATAAATCCTGCTAAGATTTGCTTTCCCAAAATGCAGTACCTCGCATTTATCTGAATTAAACTCCATCTGCCACTTCTCAGTCCATTGACCCATCTGGTCAAGATCCTGTTGTAATCTGAGGTAATCCTCTTCGCTGTCCACTATACCTCCAATTTTGGTGTCATCTGCAAACTTACTAACTGTACCTCTTATGCTCGCATCCAAATAATTTATGTAAATGACAAAAAGTAGAGGACCCAGCACTAATCCTTGTTGTGCTCCACTGGTCACAGGCCTCCAGTCTGAAAAACAACCCTCCACCACCACCCTCTGTCTTCTATCTTTGAGCCAGTTCTGTATCCAAATAGCTAGTTCTCCCTGTATTCCGTGAGATCTAACCTTGCTAATCAGATTTCCATGGGGAACCTTGTCAAACGCCTTACTGAAGTCCATATAGATCACATCTACACCTCTGCCCTCATCAATCCTCTTTGTTACTTCCTCAAAAAACTCAATCAAGTTTGTGAGACATGATTTCCCATGCACAAAGCCATGTTGACTATCCTTAATCAGTCCCTGCCTTTCCAAATACATGTACATCCTATCCCTCAGGATTCCCTCCAACAACTTGGTCTATAGTTCCCTGGCTTGTCCTTACCACCCTTCTTAAACCGTTTCACCATGTTTGCCAACCTCCAGTCTTCCAGCACCTCACCTGTGACTATTGATGATACAAATATCTCAGCAAGAGGCCCAGCAATCACTTCTCTAGCTTCCCACAGAGTTCTAGGGTACATCTGATCAGGTCTTGGGGATTTATCCACTTTTAAGACATCTTGCACTTCCTCCTCTGTAATATGGACATTTTTCAAAATGTCACCATCTATTTCTCTACAGTTTATATCTCCATATCCTTTTCCACAGTAATACTGATGCAAAATACTCATTTAGTATCTTCCCCATTTTCTGCGGCTCCATACAAAGGCTGCCTTGCTGATCTTTGAGGGGCCCTATTCTCTCCCTTGATACCCTTTTGTCCTTAATGTATTTGTAAAAGCCCTTTGGATTCTCCTTAATTCTATTTGCCAAAGCTATCTCATGTCCCCTTTTTGCCCTCCTGATTTCCCTCTTACATATACTCCTACTTCCTTTATACTCCAAGGATTCACTCAATCTATCCTGTCTATACCTGACATATGCTTCCTCCTTTTTCTTAACCAAACCCTCAATTTCTTTAGTCATCCAGCATTCCCTATACCTACCAGCTTTCCCTTTCACCCTGACAGCAATATACTTTCTCTGGATTCTTGTTAGCTCATTTCTGAAGGCTTCCCATTTTCCAGCCACCCCTTTACCTGCGAACATCTGCCCCCAATCAACTTTCGAAAGTTTTGCATAATACGGTCGAAATTGGCTTTTCTCCAATTTAGAACTTCAGCTTTTAGATCTGGTCTATCCATTTCCATCATTATTTTAAATCTAATAAAATTATGGTCGCCGGCCCCAAAGTACTCCCGCACTGATACCTCAGTCACCTGCCCTTCCTTATTTCCCAAATGTAGGTCAAGGTTTGCACCTTCTCTAGTAGGTACATCCACATACTGAATCAGAAAATTGTCTTAACAAATTCCTCTCCATCTAACCTTTAACACTATGGCAGTCCCAGTTGATGTTTGGAAAGTTAAAATCCCCTACCGTAACTACCCTATTATTCTTACAGATAACTGAGATCTCTTTATAAGTTTGTTTCTCAATTTCCCTCTGACTATTAGGGGGTCTACAATACAATCCCAATAAGGTGATCATCCCTTTCTTATTTCTCAGTTCCACCCAAATAACTTCCCTGGATATATTTCCGGGAATATCCTTCCTCAGCACAGCTGTAATGCTATCGATTATCAGAAATGCCACCCCCCTCCTCTCTTGCCCTGAGTTCATCTGCCTTCCCTTTTAGGCCCCTTGCATTGAAATAAATGCAGTTTAATTTATCAATCCTACCTTGTCCCTGTTTGCCCTGAGTATTTGATTCACTTCTGTTTTCAACTGCACCAATCTCAAATTGATCTCTTTCCTCACTATCTCCCCGGGTCCCACCCAACCCCAACTTACAAATTTAAATCCTCCCGAGCAGCTCTCGCAAATTCCCCTGCCAGTATATCTGTCCCCTTCCAATTTAGGTGCAATCCATCCTTCTTGTACAGGTCACGTCTACCCCAAAAGAGATTCCAATGATCCAAAAATGTGAATCCTTCTCCCATACACCAGCTCCTCAGCCACACATTCATCTGCTCTATCCTCCTACTCCTACCCTCACTAGCTCATAGCACCTGGAGTAATCCAGAAATTACTACTCTCGAGCAACTTCTTTTTAAGTTTCTGCCTAACTCCCTGTAATCTCCCTTCAGAATCTCAACCTTTTCCCTTCCTATGTTGTTGGTTCCAATGTGGACAATGACCTCTTGCTGGGCCCTCTCCCCCTTGAGAACATCCTGCACCCTCTCTGAGACCTCCTTGATCCTGGCATCAGGGAAGCAACACACCCTTCTGCTTTTTTGTTGTTGGCCACACAAACATCTGTCTGTACTTTGGACTAGAGAATCCCCTAACACAATTGATCTCTTGGAACCTGATGTACCCCTCATTGCATTAGAACCAGTCTCAATACCAGAAACTTGGCTGTTCGTGTTATGTTCCCCTGAGAATCCATCACCCCCTACATTTTCCAAAACTGCGTACCTGTTTGAAATGGGGATAGCCACAGCAGGCTCCTGCAGTAGCTGCCGACCTCTCTTACCTTTCCTGGAGTTAACCCATCTATGTGACTGTATCTGAGAATTTCCCCCTCTTCCTATAACGGCCATCCATCACATACTGTTGCTGTTGCAAATTCCTCATTGCTTTTAACTGTCTCTTCAACCAATCCATTCGATCTGATAAGATTCGCAGCCAACAGCATTTATGGCAGATATAATCCACAGTAACCCTTAAACTCTCTTTAAACTCCCACATCTGACAAGAAGTACATATCACTCTATTAAAGACCATTTTTGCTCCTTCACAAACTACAGAGCCATAAATTAACACCGTCTTATTCCTCTACAAACACTGCCCCAGGTTAAATTAATAGTTATAGTTTATATTTTAAGATTAGTCAAGAGACATATCTCCAAAACCATAATCATGAAAAAACCCACTCTACTCACTACTGCAGATTCTCTGGAGGCCACACTAAAAACAACGATGAACTTCTCTGATTCTGTGCTGTGAATTTCGCCCACCAGTTCCTTCAAGATCAGTTGTGAATTTCACTGTTTGTTAATTTTCCCTGGGCTCTGATCAGGTATTCCCTAGAACTTTGTGGGAAGCTAGGAAAGTGATTGCTGGGTCCCTTGCTGAGATATTTGAATCGACAGCCACAGGTGAGGTGCCTGAAGACTGGAGGTTGGCTAAGGTGGTGCCACTATTTCAGAAAGGTTGCAAGGAAAAGCCAGGGAACTATGGACTTGTGAGCCTGACATCAGTGGTGGGTAACTTATTGGAGGGGATCCTGAGGACAGGATTTACATGTATTTGGAAAGATAAAAACTGATTAGGGATAGTCAAATGGCTTTGTGCATGGGCAATCATGTCTTACTAACTTGATTGAGTTTTTTGAAGCAGTAGTGAAGAATTTGATGAAGGCAGAATGGTGAATGTGATCTTTATAGTCTTCAGTAAGATGTTCAACAAGTTTCTGCATGGTAGACTGGTTAGCAAGGTTAGATCATGTGGAATACAGGGAGAACTAGCCATTTGGATGGAGAACTGGCTCAAAGGTTGGAGAGAGAGAGAAGGTGGTGATGGAGAGTTGCTTTTTAGACTTAAGGCCTGTGACCAGAGGTGTGCCACAAGGATTAGTCCTAGTTCCACAGCTTTTTGTCATTTATATAAATGATTTGGATGTGAGCATAGCTTAGTAAGCTTGCAAATGACACTAAAGTTGGTGGTGTCATGAACAGACAACAAGGTTACCCCAAGAGTACAACAGAATCTTGATTGGATGGGCTGGTTGGCTGAGGAGTAGCAATGGAATTTAGTTTAGATAAATGTGAGATGCTGCATTTTGGAAAGGCAAATCAGTGTTGGACTTATACAATTAATGATAAGGTCCTGGACAACATTGTTGAACAGAGACCTTGGAGGGCAGTTTCATAGCTCCTTGAAAGTAGAGTCGCAGGTAGACAGGATAGTGAAGAAGGCATTTGGTATGTTTTCCTTTCTTGGATAATGTGTTGAGTACAGGAGTTGGGAATTCATGTTGCAGCTGTACATGATGTTGGTTAGGCCACTTTTGGAATATTGCATTTCAGTTCTGGTCTTTCTGCTATTGGAAAGATCTTGTGAAACTTGAAAGGGTTCAGAAAAGATTTACAAGGATGCTGCAAGGGTTAGAGGGTTTGAGCTATAGGGAGAGGCTGAATAGGCCGGGGCTATTTTCCCTAGGGCATTGGAGGCTGAGGCATGACTCTAAAAAAGTTTATAAAATCATGAGGGACATAGATAGCGTGAATAGCCATGGTCTTTTCCCATGGTAGCAGTGTCCAAAACTAGAGGGCATAGATATGAGGTGAAGAGGTAAGATTTAAAAGAGACCTCATGGACAACCTTTTCATGCAGACGGTGGTGCTTACATGGAATCAGCTGCCAGAGGAAGTGGTGAAGGCAGATACAATTACAACATTTAAAAGTTATCTGGGTGAGTATACGAATAAGAAGGGTTCAGAGGAACATGGGCCAAATGCTGGCACATGGGACAAGCTTAATTTAGGATATTTGGTCAGCACAGATAAGTTGGACTGAAGGGTCTGTTTTCATGCTGTACTGCTCTATGACTCCATGACTCTATTATGAGGGGTGATCAAAAGATAGTCAAAGTTTTGAGTCTTACAAAAAAACCTTGCTTTTAAATCACCCTTGCGTCTCCATCATGTGAACCTTTTGCTGAAGGGTAACAACCCGAGTATGTTAAATGAATGTCCTGCCCACTTGGAGAATCTTTGAGATGTAAACAGAATAGTTTAGTCCTGGAATTTTTTTGTGATAGTATCTCAATGACTTTTGTGGTTGTGATGCAATTCCTGCTTTGCACAGTAAATATCACGTGCTTTTATCTTACATTTTAATCTTTTCTACTGCAAAACACTAGCCTTATCAAAGGGAATAGAATTCAGCAGAAAATGTTAATAAATGTTTTTTGGATTTTTTTGTAAAATTGAGGAAACTGGAAAATTGTTCTCATGTCTAAAACAATAAAACATGATTAACCAACTTTTTGAAAGCATATGCAAGATACAATCAGCAAGTGTAATGATCAGTTTCGGGCCATGGTGTTTAAACTTTCCAACATTTCAAGTAAGTGTAAAAAATAACAAATAAATTCTTGACAAATCCCCAGGACTCTGATTCTTGTACCTTTCTTTTAAATTCTATTCAGGAGATCTGCGCGTTCCCCGCCCCAACAACCAAAGACTATCACCCACGCAAATACCTCACAGAAAGACGGGAAAGTTAGGAGTAGGCCGTTCAGTCCTTCAAGCCTGGTCTGCCACTCAATATGATCTTGGCTGATCAAATTCACTCCCTGTTCTTGCTTTCTCCCCATGTCCTTTGACCCCTTTAGCCCTAAACATTCAATATTCTGGCCTCAATCACTCTCTATGGCAGTGAACTCCAATCTCCGGGTGAAGAAATTTCTCCTCATCTTAACCTTGAACGGCCTACTCTGTATCCTTGAACAGGGCTCCCTAGTCATCAGGAGCATCCTTGCTGTGTTTACCCTGTCTAATGCTGTTAGAATTTTGTAGGTTTCTATGAGATCCCACTTATTTTTCTAAACTCCAGGGAATATAATCCTAACCATCCTAGTCTCTCTTCGTCCTCCCATCCCAGGATTCAGTGCCATTAAATCCCTAGCTCTCTGTATCAGGACCTCCAGATTCAGCATCTTCACTGTCCAATTCTAACAGATTTCAGGGCCCTTCTCAATGTCACCAGATTATATAATGTTATTTTTCTAATGCAGTTGTAAACCAGCCACATCCTACCATCTAACAAAAACCTGGTTACTCCCTTGATCTGCTAAACCCAAATTTGGGGTCCCAAGTTTCAAAGCAGCAGGCATACCTTACCTACTGTTATTATCTAGATTCCAGATCAGACAGGCAGTGTACTTTTTAAGACAGTACATGACATTGTAACTTACGATGTTCCAGTATAAAGGTACTCACCTCACCTTTAGCCATTCTCTCAGTGTAATGGAGTCAATGCAGTATCTTCAGTTAGTCAATTATGTGTATGTATCATTAGTTAGCATAAAACCCTAACTATGTATCAGTCTGATATTATAGCAAAGACCATAATTAGCATTGTTAATTAACTGTAAGATATCTGTCTCAAAAATAACTTGATTTTTCCTCTGTGCTACATAAGCTTACTTTTAGGGCAGCATTCAGACACAGACTGGGTACTTGAGCCAAGAAACCATTCATTGTGGAACATAACATACTACCTTCCTTGACAACATCACTTCACAATGAGGCAACAAACAAAAATTTATACACCTTCAAAAGACCGTGGCAATTATACTCAAGTTCACTGAATGAGAGAACTCCGGTTTTGTATAATATTGCCTGCTTGATTCCTAATTGCAAATCAGAAGTAAAAATGCAGGCTTTAGGTCTTCCAGAGTGTGGGTACAGTTCCAGCGGCCGTGCGGAATTTAGATGAGTTGTTCATAAGGTTGTGAGATATTGTCTTCCTTATCATTTCCTCGATCTCTGCCTGTGGAGGTTTGAAAAGGTGCATGTATTAAACACACAGAGGTTTGATAAATAAAAGATTTTCAAGTGCAGCACAGAATCTTGGTCACTTAGTTGCTCATTTTGAACATGAGGGAGAAAGTTCAGAAGCCAGCAATCATCATGCCGATGGTTCAATTGGCATTCCTGATCTGCAAAAGACGTAGATGTGCCTGTCTGCCACTTTGGGGTGTAAGACTAGGGGATTGGGATAATTATTTCAAAACCATTCACTGCAAGTCATGCCTCTTGTAATTGTATGCAATAATACTTCTAAAGTAATAAAATGTGAATTATAAGACCAGCATATGAATAAATTAATGATGACAAATAGGAAATGAAGTCTGTTTAACACAAGGCTTGAGCATTACAATCATATATAGTCTGCACCCAAACTAAAACCATGTGATCTGCTGGGAGAGGCATAAAAACACATAAAAGAGTTAATTTTAAGGAAAAAAATCTGGAAGTACCTTTCTAATGAAAGCTAGGCAAGCAAGTAATGTGGCCTTGATTTTTCTTTGAAGTACTTACTATTTTGAAAGAGGAAATCATTTGGCTTGTCAGAAATAGGTCAAACTCTTATTTGGAGCAGTTCAGTGAATCCACATCCATCACAAAAAATAAGTAGCATGTTCCAAAGATGCCTATTCCTTTAAAAAAATAATCACCTCACCTTTAACATTAATCCAGCTGAATACAAATTTTAACTCCCACTGTATGATTTGTGTATTAGGAATAAGAACCTTATGTCAATGATCAATGTAGAGACATTCTATGACCCTCCTTGGCAAAGTCCTCTATGTCCCTTTGTATGAAGGATTACACAACCATTTTGTCTTGTGAATGCTCACACCACAAAGGACTAGTTCTGTTTCTGATCTTCTCCAGATACGTTGATTAAAAACATGACCAATGGATGCAGCCACGACAAGGATTATTACCACTGTTGCTGTGATGAAATGAAGGCACCGAGAAATGGATGAGGAACAGATATACCGGCAAGCACAGCAGCAACCTCCAGTGTCTGCCAAACAGCCACCACATGAAGAAGTCACAGCTCAAGGTCCCTTCATGGGGGGAGAGGAGGTACAGGAAGCCCAGAATCTATTGTTTTCAATGCTATTCCCTCCTGATGAGCGAGGTGCAGTGCTACCACAGACTGGAGATGTCCTGGGACAATGTTATAGGACTTTGCCAAGGGCTGGAGTAGTACCTGTGACCTGAAGGGGTGATTAGACATCCTATCCCAGAGGCTATCAAGGTGACAGTTGGGCTAAACATTCATGGTGTGGAGATGCCAGTGTCGGACTGGGTTGGAAAAAGTCAGAATTCACATGATGCCAAGTTATATAGTCCAACAAGTGGTTTGAAAATCACAATCTTTGATTGCAGCTCCTTCATCAGGTGAAGTGGACCTGATGAAGGAGCAGTGGTGTGAAAGCTTGTGATTTCAAATAAACCTGTTGGATTATAACCTTGGGTCTTATGACTTATGATTAAACTTTCATGCCTCTCATTGCTTCCAAGGATTCACAGAGGGTTCAGTGAGGGATCTCACTGCATTTGATTCACAGATGTATCAAGACAGTGCAGTTTGTGCTTGATCATATCATTTAATCTCACTTCCCCATGACAAGATCAGTGCCCCAGGCCAGCAGGAAGCTTTGCCAACATACCTTACTTTCCCAGGTGCAGGGCATAATAGACTGTATGCAAGTCATGTTGAGAGCACCGTATGATAATGCAGCTGAATTCATCAATGGAAATGGCTTCTCTTCCATCATTGTACACATCTTCTGTTATCATTGGTACCTCGCCTCACAGGTCTGCACCAGTTACTCTGGGAGCTGTCATCGTGCATCTATCCTTGAGAATTCTCATGTTCCTGCTTTATTTCAAGGACCAGATGCCTTACAGAGATGGTTAGAAGAAACCATGGGAGATGAGGGCCAGCATCTGCAACCACGGCTGATGCCTCCGTTGTGTAAGCCCCTGAGTGAGGCTGAGTGGAGATACACTACAGCCCACTCTTCAATCTGTGCTATCATGAAGCAGGTTTGCTGACGTTGAGGTTCTGAAACCTGAATTGGTCTGGAAGGACCTTCAGACAGATTAGATTAGATTAGATTAGATTACTTAGATTAGATTACTTACAGTGTGGAAACAGGCCCTTCGGCCCAACAAGTCCACACCGCCCCGCCGAAGCGTAACCCACCCATACCCCTACCCCTACATCTACATCTACCCCTTACCTAACACTACGGGCAATTTAGCATGGCCAATTCACCTGACCTGCACATCTTTGTGACTGTGGGAGGAAACCGGAGCACCCGGAGGAAACCCACGCAGACACGGGGAGAACGTGCAAACTCCACACAGTCAGTCGCCTGAGGCGGGAATTGAACCCGGGTCTCAGGCGCTGTGAGACAGCAGTGCTAACCACTGTGCCACCGTGCCGCCCACATTGTGGCATACAATCCCAACAAACCGTTCTCTGCACAACTGAGGGCGGCACTGTGGCTCAGTGGTTAGCACTGCAGCCTCACAGCGTCAAGGACCAAGGTTTGATTCCAGCCCGGGGCAACTGTCTGTGTGGAGTTTGCACATTCTCCCCATGTCTACGTGGGTTTCCTCTGGGTGCTCCGGTTTCCTCCCACAATCCAAACATGCTCAGATCAGGTGGATTGGCCATGCTAAATTGCCCATAGTGTTCGGTGCATTAGTCAGAGGGAAATGGGTCTGAGTGTGTTGCTCTTTGGAGGGTCGGTGTGGACTTGTTGGGCTGAAAGGCCTGTTTCCACACTGTAGGGAATCTAATCTCGAAACAGGCAAAGACGGGAGGTCCCAGGAATGGACTCTGAAATCCCAGGAGCGTGGCATCTGAGAGGAAGATGAGGACATTGTGTAGGACGAACAGCATTTTCTGCATGATGCAAAGCTGCAGTGTCTGAGGCAACAAGCTTGCCTGACAAATCTGCTAAAATTCTTTGAGGAAATAACAAGCAGGTTAGGCCAAGGAGAGCCAATGAATGTTATCTACCTGGACTTCAAGAAGACCTTTGACAAGGTGCTGCACAGGAGATTACTGAGTAAGATAAGGGCCCATTATGTTCGAGGCAAGGTGCTAGCATGGATTGATGCTTGTCTGTCTGACAGAAAGCAGAGAGTGGAGATAAAAGGGACCTTCTCAGGGTGGCAGCTAGTGATAAGTGATGTTCTGCAAGGCTCAATATTGGGACCACAACTTTTCATTTTATACATTAATGATCGAGATGAAGGAACTGAGGGCATTCTGGCTATGTTTGCAGATGTCACAAAGATAGGTAGAGGGACAGGGAGCATTTAGGAGGTGGGGAAGCTGCAGAAGGATTTAGGAGAGTGGGCAAAGAGTTTAGGAGAGTGGGTAAAGATGTGGCAGATGGAGTACAAATGGAAAAGTGTGAGGTCATGCAATTTGGTAGGAAGAATAGAGGCATGGATTATTTTCTAAATGTGGAAAAAAATCAGAAGTTTGAACTGCAAAGAGACTTGGGTGTTCTAGTCCCAAGACTCTGTCAAAGTAAACTTGCAGGTTGAGTCAGTAGTCAGGAAGGCAAATGCAACAATGGCATTTATTTTGAGAGGACTTGAACATAAAGGCAGGGATGTACTCCTGAAGCTCTGTAATACTCTGGTCAGACCACATTTGGGGTATTGTGTGCAGTCTTGGGCCCCATATCTCAGGAAGGCTATACTGGCCCTGAAATGTGTTCAGAGGAGGTTCGCAAGAATGGTCCCATGAATGAAGAGCTTAACATGTGAGGAACATTTGAGGATTCTGGGTCTACACTCAATGGAGTTTAGAAGGATGAGGGGGGATCTAATAGAAACATACAGAATACTGAATGGCCTGGACAGAATAGATGTTCGGAAGATGTTTCCCTTGGTAGGAGAGACTAAGACCAGAGGGTACAGCCGTAGAGTAAAGGGAAGACCTTTTAGAATGGCGATACGGAAAAACTTCTTCAGCCAGAGAGTGGTGAATCTATGGAATTCATAGCCATTGAAGGTTGTGGAACCTAGGTTGTTGAGTATATTTAAAACTGAGATAGATAGGTTTTGAGTATCAAGGGGATCAAGGGGTACAGAAAGCAGGAGAATGGGGTTGAGAAACTTATCAGCCATGATTGAATGGCGGAGCAGACTCAATGGGCTGAATGACCTAATTTCAGCTCCTATGTCTTACGGTTTTGGACAGATGTAAAAGGTTTTGTGATTTTAAAGATTTGGGAAGTTATCACTTGTCCTCTGGCCAATATTAATTCATCATGCAACATCAGAAAATACAGATTAACTGGTCATTTTCACATCCATTTTTTGGGGCGTTTGCTGTGCCTAAACTGGTGTCATCAATCCTTTACTACTACAGTGACTACACTTCACATATACCTAATTGGATGTGAAGACTTGGAGATTTCCAGTGATCATTAAAGCTTGATATAAGTGGAAATCTTTTCACACTAGAATAGAATTACATAGGCCAGACCAACAAGGGTAGTAGATTCTCTGAAGGAGAGTATGAGTCAGTTATATGGTCACAAGATGAAAGTAAGTTGTTCAGCCCATCGAGTCTATTCTGCCATTCAATGAGATCTTGGCTGATCTGATTTTCCTCAACTTAATTTTCCTGCCTTTTTTTCCATAAACTGATTCTTTTACATTTTCTTAATGACAACCCGACTGCTTTTGTGATAGACATTAAGAATCACCAAGTTTTTAAAAATAACCACAAATGACCAAATTTATTAATTACAGTAGCACCTCGACATACGAATGACCCCGTTCATGAACAAATCAGTTTAAGAACAGGATTGTACATAAAATTAGGCTTCAACGTATGTACGAAATTCAAGGTACGAACAAAGGTATGAATGCAAAAAGTCCGTGTGCGACCACATGGTTTCATTGTTCTGCTTTGCTGTGTGCTTGTTGAACACAAAAGCTCTCGGGCCCCGCGTGATCTCATTCAGTTCGTCTTTGGTGCATGCACTGTGAACAGCGTTCGTTGCTACGTCCAAGCATTCTTACTCTATCTGAACAATTGGAAAAATTGATTCAGTTCGCGAACTTTTCAGAGCGGATTAAGTTCGTAAATCGAGGCGCTACTGTATAATGTTACAACTTACCTGAGCATGATCAGAATAGACTACCGTAACCATTAGGCTATCCTAACCTCTCAAAGAGACTTCCCTTTAAAAGCAGTCGGATAGTTTCCATTTTGATCTTGTCCTTTAAGGCAGAAAGCCGTAATTAAATCAATTTAGAACAATATAACAGATATTTATTAAACTGCTGGATAGAATTTGTCATAATCAAATAAACATCCCCATTAAAACTTGTATAATATTACACATCTTTAAATCTTAAAGATCCTAAATATGATTATATAACATTGGTAGTTGAAACAGCAAAATGTGAAAAACATTCAATTATTGGCAGTCTGTATATAAACCATTACTTTAAAGTTTTCAAAACTTAACTTTTGATAAAGGAACAAGAATCAGACATATGTTTTTGAACTGTTACCGTAATGATATTTATCCTCCACTTGGCATCTCTAAAGATGGCAGATTGGGACTATAGATACAGTAGTTTGGTGTGAAAGAGCCCAATTTTCCTGAAATAAATATTTTCAGTTGTGAATAATGTATGATTTATGTCTAATTATTTGGAAGTGGGCATATTAACTAGTAATTCCATTGAAGCCCTATAAATTGTGGTTGTGAGGTGAAGACATTTATGCTTGTCACATGAAACTCTAAATAAATATAAAGGTATGCGAAGATTAGCTTGAGTTTTATCTCATACCAAATAGCTTTCTAGACTCTACCAATTGTAGCACAAAATAATATTATTGGCTGACAATCTTCAGATTAACAATCGAGACTTTGGCATTGTTTTTTCAGATACAGAGGCTTGATTGGATTTAGAGGCATACTTTGTTTGAGATTAATTATATTAATGTTAAATTTCAGGGATCTTAATCCAACTTTACAACCAACAATATTTAACTGGTTGCATTCACAGTCAGCTCAGTCATGGGTTCAGAAGCAAAGTATCACATTTTTGGGGATCCTGACCATCTATTTCTTTCCTTAAATCCTTAAATTCTGGTCTGTTCCAGACATTTTTTCTTTTTAGGATTAAAGCTAGATATAAGTGGAAATTAATTGCTTTTGTTAGCAGCTTATTCCATATATTGATTCTGTAAGGAAAATATGAATTTCAGTTTGCAATTTATGATCTTTTTGATGTTTTATACTCAAGTTCATTACTTCTTTGAGCAGAGCCTGAGTGACTCTCAAAAACACATGGAAAATACAACTTCTGAAGACTTGAAAACAAGAAATTAGTTTTATGTCAACTAATGTCACTGAATGGCCACGATCTGAGGGAAATAAGATTTGATATCTGTTGAATCATCTTCTATGTGCAGTAAACAATCAACAAATTCATCTGGTAGTAGAGTTTGCTCTTGAAGTAGTCCCTCTGTTATGTATGTTCTGTGATGCTCATTGGCTGGGAACTGTTCCTCTTCCTCCTTAAGGATGTAATTTTGATCATCTTGAATCCCATTATGATTGGATGTCAAATCTGTATTCATATCTAGGATACTATCAATACTAGAAATATCTGGAAACCTGTCAAAACCTGGAGTGTTGAGTTCTTTGTATACTTTAACTTGATTACTTCCAATGTTTGGAATTGATTCATCATCATTATGTGATAAAACTATTGGTTGGCATCTGCTGGATGTTTGAGGCTTGTAGCCCATGGTTTCTGTGTCTTCATTTGGTTGAGACAGATGAGAATTATGAACTTCTGAAATATCTGAAATTGGGTTCTCAAAAGCTGCTTCTTCTATTTGTTGTTTAGAATTTCTACGCACAGTTTGGATTAAGCTTTTGTTGATTCTTGGTAGTAAAGTTTCTTCTACTTCTGTTATCGGTGGATCGTTATATACTAATAGTGCTGCAGTATGTAGAAAGGGAACTTCATCATTTTTCTATAATGGAATTCAATGAAACATTAGATTAATATCATGAAAGTATCTTTCAGAAGACTTGATGATTGAGACATAGAAAAACACCCTCTTATAGCTTAAAGGTGGATTTGCTTCATTTAGCGAATACTTGACAACAATTTTCCACTCATAAATTCGTTAGTTTCATTTTCATTTCACTTTAAACAAAATCAAAAGTTGTATAACAGGAAGCCTGCTCAAGGTTGCTACTCTCAGCATTTTTTATTTTTAAATTTAATTGAAATCTGTAACATGCTAGCTAGGATCAAAATCTCCTGAGGTGAGATGGAATAACAGTTGGAAAAGTTCAGCATATTTGGCAGGATCTGTGGAGACAAATCAGAGTTAACTTTTTGGGTCCATCAACTCTTCCTCAGAACTCTGAGGAAGGATCACCGGACCCAAAATGTTAACTCTGATTGCTCTCCACAGGTGCCACCAGAGCTGCTGAGCTTCGCCAGCAATTTCTTTTTTTGTTTCAGATTTACAGCATCCACAGTTCTTTCAGTTTTTATGGAATAATAATTCACTGCGTAGTGCAGTAAATTTGCAACTGCTGTTTTTATTTCTAGAATGTGGATTAAATCTAGTTAAGAATGATGGACTAAAATTTTCCCCTCTTTTACCTTTCCTGTACCAACATGCTACATCACAATTAAACTATAGTTTATCCTTACAGCATTTTATGTATTCCCGTTATTAACTAAATCTACCTATGAAACATACTGAACATCTAAGCATCTAGGTTTCTGGAAATTGTCCTTAAGAACAAAACAGATTTTCTTTTGAACTTTAAGCAGAAAGAATTATTGGGCAGATCAAATATCATAATGAATAGTCTGCTTGGATTTCAAAAGGAAAAGTCTTACTTGATTGACTTCATTCTTCATTCATTTAATTATTTGAAGATGTAACAGAATAGACAAAGATAATATAGTAGATATAATATATCCAGATTTCTAAAAGGCCTTTGATAAGGGAATACATATCAGATTAATGAATAAGGTCAGAGCAAATGCAGTCAGGGATGAATAGCAGAAAGGATAACCACTTCGAATGGGACAACACATCCATCCTAGAACAAGCCAAACAGAGAAACCCACGAGAATTCCTAGAAGCATGGCATTCTAACCAGAACTCTATCAACAAAGATATTGACTTGGATCCCATTTACTACCCCCAGAAAGAAAGAACAGGAAATTACATCACCATAGGAAACGGTGTCACCACAGGAAATGACATCACCAACCCAAGGAAACCCAAACATATAAATAGAAAGCAGGCTACACCACCAGTGCTTTATTCGGAGGCTCACTGAAGTCGTTACCTAGTATGGTGACGAAATGTCTGAAAACGAATCTTCTAGCTCAGCGAGTAAACCTACATCCAAAACCTCGACCTGAGCTACAAATCTTCTCTAGGCAGGATAACTTACTGACTGCAAGATAGACAAGATCAGGGTAAAGGGTTGCTAATCCCAGTGGAGTTTGGAAGGCAAGGCCCCAGAAGAATCAGTGGTGAAAGTATGGTAACGCACTATTTATATTAATGATTTAGATTTTGGAATCAAAAACATAACTTCTAAATTTCAGAAGACACCAAATTGAGTGGTTAGTGGAATAGTCATTAAAGAGAACTGCAACAAATTTAAAAAAAGACATTTATGCATTTGTGAAATGAGTGTAAAACTGGCAAATTAATTTCAATATATATGTGAAAGATATTTTCATAATGCATAAATATCATCAAATATACTTGGAAACTAAAAGTTTAAAGTGGAGAAGAAAAAGGATCTGAGCGTACATTTAAACAAATCATTAAAGGCTGAATTTTCTGTGAAACTAGAAGAAGTGTACTGCACTCCTTAGTCAAAAGGGTTTAAGACCACCAATTCCAGATGTCCCACCCTTAAACCTGCACCCCACCCCCTCCATTTTCATTGGTGCAATGGGGGGGGGGGGCGTAAAATAGGAAGGGTTAAATTAACAGCCCATCTAGATTTAAATGCATCAGTAAGTACAAAAGGGTCATTAGCTATTACTTAATTGATTATGTAACATGATGCCTTTTAATACTCAATTGGAAAGACCATCAGCATATATACTGTGAAGTATCAAAAGTACAGGCTTGTCCAAAGTGAAAAAAAATATTTTGTATTATGTTTCTTTCCCTGATTTAGTTAGAAGATATAGTTTGATACAGTGCAAAACAAATTCTTG
Source organism: Chiloscyllium punctatum (assembly GCF_047496795.1). Taxonomy (NCBI): domain Eukaryota; kingdom Metazoa; phylum Chordata; class Chondrichthyes; order Orectolobiformes; family Hemiscylliidae; genus Chiloscyllium; species Chiloscyllium punctatum. The sequence goes on along the minus strand of NC_092745.1, from coordinate 77,334,545 downwards.
CAACTTGCAATTGCTGATTAAGAAACACCTAGTGTCATTTGCTCCTAAATAAACATTGACAGCTCACTATTTCCTCATTTTGCTCACAAGGTTCTGTATTAAAGTGTCACACTGAGGCTTGAATGCAAAATCAAGGTCAATATTCTAGGCAGTATTGAATTTTGCAGCGTTGAAGGTGTTACATTTTCGGTGAAACATTAATAGTCAACTCATGACACTATTTCAAAGATGGGTCACTGGAATTCTGCCAAGTCTTCTGGTCAATATTTATCCCTCAATCAACATCACTAAAACAGGAAGTGGAGCAACTTTGATGAGGCAACTGAAGGTGTTTGTTATACAAGTTTGCAAAGCAATGTGGTTGACATTTCTTGTCCCCTAGACTGGATGACTCTCTTTTGCTGCTGTCTTTCAGTGATAACCAAGATGTTACCTTTTTCATGTTACCTATACCCCTTGTTCAAGAAGGGGAGTAGGGATAATCCTAGTAACTATAGGCCAGTGAGTCTCACTTCTGTTGTGGGCAAAGTCTTAGAGAGAATTGTAAGGGATAGGATTTATGCACATCTGGATAAGAATAATGTGATCAAGGATAGTCAGCATGGTTTTGTGAAGGGCAGGTCGTGCCTCACAAACCTTATTGAATTCTTTGAGAAGGTGACTAAGGAGGTAGATGAGGGGAAAGCGGTAGATGTGGTGTATATGGATTTTAGTAAGGCGTTTGATAAGGTCCCCCATGGTATGCTACTACAGAAAATACAGAGATATGGCATTGAGGGTGAGTTGGAGGTTTGGATTAGGAATTGGCTGGCTGGAAGAAGACAGAGGGTAGTAGTTGATGGTAAAGGTTCATCTTGGAGTGCCGTCACTAGCGGTGTTCCGCAAGGATCTGTTTTGGGACCATTGCTGTTTGTCATTTTTATAAATGACCTGGAGGAAGGGTTAGAAGGTTGGGTGAGCAAGTTTGCGGACGATACGAAAGTCGGAGGAGTTGTAGACAGTGAGGAAGGATGTGGCAGGTTACAACGGGATATAGAGAAGCTGCAGAGCTGGGCAGAAAGGTGGCAAATGGAGTTCAATGTAGCTAAGTGTGAGGTGATTCACTTTGGTAAGAGTAATAAAAAGATGGGGTACTGGGCTAATGGTCGGATACTTGGTAGTGTGGAAGAGCAGAGGGATCTTGGTGTCAATGTACACAGATCTCTGAAAGTTGCCACCCAGGTAAATAGTGCAGTGAAGAAGGCATATGGTGTACTGGCTTTTATTGGTAGAGGAATTGAGTTCCGGAGTCCTGAGGTCATGCTGCAGTTGTATAAGACTCTGGTGCGGCCACATCTGGAATATTGTGTGCAGTTTTGGTCGCCATACTATAGGAAGGATGTGGAGGCACTGGAACGGGTGCAGAGGAAGTTTACCAGGATGTTGCCTGGTATGGTAGGAAGATCCTATGAGGAAAGGCTGAGGCACTTGGGGTTGTTTTCATTGGAGAAAAGAAGGTTTAGGGGTGACTTGATAGAGGTGTACAAGATGATTAGGGGGTTAGATAGGGTTGACAGTGAGAACCTTTTTCCACGTATGGAGTCAGCTATTACAAGGGGGCATAGCTTTAAATTAAGGGGGGGGTAGATATAGGACTGATGTTAGGGGTAGGCTCTTCACTCAGCAAGTCGTAAGTTCATGGAATGCCCTGCCAGTAGCAGTAGTGGACTCTCCCTCTTTATGGGTATTTAAGCGGGCATTGGATAGGTATATGGAGGATAGTGGGTTAGTGTAGGTTAGGTGGGCTTTGATCGGCGCAACATCGAGGGCCGAAGGGCCTGTACTGCGCTGTATTCTTCTATGTTCTATGTTCTATGTTCTATATATGTCATGGAGGTCAGCTACCTGATGAATACACATCTATATTTACAGCATCCCCAGTGGTTGCCTGGAATGCACTTCTTTCAGTTGTTCCAGACAACAGCTTTACCTGTTCTCAATTTAATGTAAATGAGATCACAAGAGATGTGAAATGTTTCCTCATTACAATTTGCTTCAAATTGGGCCTCTTTTCATAAAACATGAAGAATGATTTTCCAGTAGAGCTTTCTCTGAAAATGTCTACCTTTATCCTGATTATATGCAGAAACTATCCTAGAAACAGCAAAGAAATTCAACATCAAGCAGTATTTTGTAATATATTTTATTGCTGACAGTTTAACTTCTCTGGGAATGCATTGGTTATTTGCATAAAATTAGTCAGAAAGCTCCCATATTAAAATAATGAACAGGGGAAATTTAGCCCCTTGATATTTTACCTGTAGTCCTTTCACCACATTGCTGTTTTCCACATTGGGGAATTTTTCCTGAGCCCAACCAGGTAAAAACACCTTGCACATTGATTTAATTCTGAAATAAAAAGTAAATAATTCACATAGAACAATTAATAAGAAGATAGATTTGTATCAGTGGTCATTAAGTGACCTAAACTGTGGTCTGTGATATGAACAATAAAAAACATCTATTTAACTTATCCTACTCACTTATAAATTAAATTTTCTATCTGAAAACTCAAATATCTTTTATAAATTTAGCTGGTCATCGTCGATGTACAACAAGAAATTTTAAAAAGTTGAATTGTAGTTTATTTGGCTCACCTATGTTTTACATTTCCATACAGTTATTGATGATAATTAAAGCTTGAATTACATCCCTTTTACATTCCTTTTCTTCAATGAAAATGTACTTGTCTTCCTTTGTCTACTTATGCCTTATCATGCCCTTCACTTTGACAAACATTGCTCAACTAACCAGCATCAGAATGTCCTATGCAATAACTGGAGGATCTTTAACTATGTATTTCCACATTTTGTCTCCTAACTCACAATGTATTGATGCATGCTAGGATATGGTCATGGATCTGTTCTCTGTAGAATAGCTTCAACTTATACTGATAAATTGAAGAGCTTCTTGCCTGTTCTGTATAATCTTGCATCTTCTTTGAAGTGATAGTCAAAATAAATGCAAAATAAAACAGAATTGCTGAACACCTTAAACAAAATATTGGGTATGTCAATGTTCAGAGAGAAAGAAAGGTTAATGATGCAGAAGTTAACTGTCATCAGATATGTTTCCACATCTAATGGGCAATCTTGATCAGACATGTGTACAGAATTTTCCTGGCCATAACTAGAGGGCTTGGAGGTGGGAAAATAATGGAATCCATATTGAGATTTCTCTCTGATGCACTCTTGCAGTTGCGGAAATGCATGGGTGGGCTGGAATGAGAATTTAAACGCAACAAATGTCTTTAAGGCCAAAGCTAGAGGTGATTTAGACGGCTTGACATATACTAGTGGCAGACCCCATCCCGGTCATTTTCAGCAGTTGCCAGTTTAATGGAGGCTGCCTCTCAGTGACAGACTGTAGAGAAATGGAGCCAACAAACCCATCTCCAAAGAAACATTTACTGGCATCAAATGTCACCTCAGCGTTCGCTCCCCATTTCTCTCTAGTGATTAAAGTGGAGGGTTTTCCACTCCACTTGTACAGCTTTGCTGCTTTCTTCTCTTTTCAACAGTGATTTATCTATCAACTCTGACTGTAGTGATTGGAATGATGTCAGCCAGGTTAATCTCATAGAATAAGAGTTCCCTGATTGGGCTGTTAACCTGGTCCAATCAAGGACCCCTGGCTGACAGATATAAACAGGAGTGTCAGGGATTCTGTTCACTCTAGGAGCCAGCTCTGTGTTAGCTGGGTCAGTGTCATGTATTATGTACATGTATATAAAGGATGACTTGGTGATGGGATACTGGCTCTTATGGAGTTATTTCAGTGTCAGTGTCAGTAAAACATGCCCCTGAAGAGATTCACTCTCATCAATTGTCTTTGAGTCATGGTGAAAAAACACAAGTAATTCTCCTGACAGCATCTGGACTGCAGCTATTTTTGGCTATTAGGAGCCTGACCTTCCCAGAGGCACCAGATATTAAAACCTTTCAAGAGTTGATAGATGTAGCTAAGGAATATTACAACCCTAAGCCTTGTCTAACTTTGAGATGCTATTGGTTTTACTTGACAGTTCAAGAACCAGGGTAATCCATTTCGGGATTTTTGACAAGGTTAACATGAATGGCAGAGGCATGTGAGTTTGGTTTAACTTTAGTGAGACGCTGAGACACCATTTGGTGTGTGAGATTAATGATGTGACCATGAAAAGCCCAACTGGACTTCAAACAGGAACTACAACTGGCTTTGTAGTTAGAAGAAGCGGCTAATGGAGCTTGAATTACAGGGAATGCCAATGGAAATGAATACCCTCATCAGGCTGACTGACCTTGGGAACACCCCTTGGGTGAAGGCAATTGCACAGGCTCACTTAGGACATATCCTTAATGGAGGGACTGTAGGTCAGCCCACACCAATACCCCAAGCCAAGCCTTGGCCAAACGGTTAACATTTTCTCCAGGATCTAGGCCGGCAGGTCATTGTAGTTGCTACCAGTATGAAGGTTTGAGACAACAAAAGAATTCCTCTAGGCATGAATTGAGTAAGAGAACTATTATAATTAAGAGTAAGAGGCTAGTATCCAGAAGAGGACACACACTGGAAAGTCCACCTACAGCTGGTTTAGAACAGTTAAATTGATCAGCAACATTCAAACCAGAGCCAATAAAAGTCCAGTTAAATGATCTCTCAGTCTAATGGAGGTCAATACTGGCACAGCTGTGTTAGTGATTGCAGAACCAGTCTTTAGCAAAATTCCTGAAGAAGAGCTTATGCCCGAAACGTCGATTCTCCTGCTCCTCGGATGCTGCCTGGCCTGCTGCGCTTTTCCAGCACCACACTTTTCAACTTTACCAAAATTCACTCTGGACTCCAATCCTTAAGTTTGCGTAAGACCTCGGTCAGGTTGAGAACATGTACTGGGAAATCTCTACAGATTAAGAATACAACTTCCGTTCTGGGTTTTTATGAGAAGCAGCTGGTTCAGTTACCACTGATTGTAGTGAAAAACTTGGGCCCAAGCTTGATGGGGAGAAATTGATTGAGAAATATTCAACTCGATTGACTCAATATTTTTCAATCAGAAAATGGCTGCCTGAGTGAAGTCCTAATTAAAAACCTGGAAGGTTTACAGAGGTCTATGGTCTATCAAAGGGGAAAAGGCCACCTTACATATAGTCCTTACAGTGCAGAAGCAGGCCATTCATCCCATCGAGTCCACACTGAACCTCTGAAGACCATCCCAGATCTACCCCCCCTCCCTAATCCCTGTCAATCTGCATTTCCCATGGCCAATCCACCTAGTCTGCATATCTTTGGACACTGAGAGGAAACAGGAGCACCCAGAGGAAACCCACTGGGGATAATGTGTAAACTCCACCCAAAGCTGGAATTGACCCCAGGTCCCCGGCGCTGCGAAGCAGCAGTGCTAACCACTGAGCCGCCCTTACATATTCTAGTATGACATAAGTAGACAAGAAGGAATTCCACGATTCTACAAGGTCTGGCCAGTGCTATTTGCCTTATATGCAAAAGCAGAGGCAGAAATCAGGAGGCTGGAAAGCAAAGGAATCTTCAAATCAGTCCAGTTTGCAGAATGGGCAGCACTAGTCATACCAATTGTGAAGCCTAATGGGCCAATTTGTCTTTGTGGGGATTTAGAACAAACGTTAAAATGCTTTTCACAGCTGGAGAAATATCCAGTTCCTTGCATGGAGGACTTATAGGCTGTCCTTTACAAAACTGCTCAAGCCACACGAATATGCAATTGCGATTAGATGAGGATTCCCAGAGGTTTGCCACAATTAATACCCATAAGGGTTTTACAAGGTCTACCCCAAGTTGCCATTTATCTGGATGACATGCTAATAACCTGGAAGACCAATAAAGATCATTTAGAGAACTTGGACATAGTGTTTAAATGTTTCTCCAAGGCAGGGGGAAAAATGTGTTCCAGTCACCCCAAGTGATCGACTTAGGCTGCAGAGTCAACAAGGCCGGGTTACACCTGTTGGAAGATAAAGTGAGGGTGATCAAAGGTGCCCTGGCTCCCACCACTGTACTAGAACTTAGATCTTTTCTTGGGTTGGTGAATTATTATGGAAACTTCATACGTAACTTGGCCTCCATCCTGGCACCCTTACATTTGCTCTTGAAAAAGGGTCAATCTTGGAAATGGTCTTGTAGCCAAGATATAGCCCTTAGGGAAGTGAAGAAGCAGCTATTATCATCTAAGGTGTTGGCACACTACAATCTCAAGTGAGATGTGGCACTGACATGCGATGTTTCCCTGTGCAGTATCAGGGTAGTGTTGACTCACTGGAGGCCTAGTATAGAGGAAGGGCCAATACCATACACTTCCCAGACTTTGGCTGATACCTTTGGCTGAAGATTGAGAAGGAAGATTTGGTGGTCATTTTGATGTGAGAAAGTTTCACCAATACCTTAACGAATGTGAATTTGTAATTGTAACAGACCACAAATCCCTGCTAGGGCTATTTGTTGAGGACTGCCCATGCTGCCCATAGCTTCAGGTCAAAATCAGCAGCGGTATTCTGAGTGCATACAACACCATCCAGGGGGCCAAGTGGCAAATGCGGATGTCTTGAGCCATCTCCCACTGACAGATACACTACTGATGGTGCTGTCGCTGGAAGAGTCCATTCTGGTTTTAAACTTTCTGGACACCCTTCCAGTCACCACTGACAATATCAGACTGGGACACAAAAAGACCACATCCTGACAAAATTTAGAGAGCTAGTGGTGATGGGGGAAACAAAAGGGCCATCACAACCAGAACTGAAACCAGCAATACCAAATCACCATACAGGATGTTATATTATTATGAGGAGCAAGAGTGATTATCCCGAGCAAGGTTCACTGCGAGATAATGGCTGAACTCCACCAGTGTCTTCCAGGAGTGTCCAAAATGAAGATGTTGGCAAGACGTTATGTCTGGTGACCAGGATTGGATGCTGACATAACCACATTGATGGGACAGATCCCAGAATGCCAACAAAGACAAAAATTACTGCCAGTAGCTCAGTACTGTCTTTTAAATAGCCAGGTAAAACCTAGACTTGGTTACATGTCGACAATACCAGTCCTTTCATGGGCTGAACATTCTTAGACATTGCAAACTCCCATTTAAAGTGGTTGGACATGCATAGAGTTCATTCATTAAACATAGGGATGACGATTTAAAAGTTGCCTGCATTCTTTGTAATACACGGACTCCCAGAGGTGTTGTCACAACAGGTCATCATTTACCAACAGGAAATTCGAGTTTTTCCTAAAGTCGAATGGCATTTGGCATGTAAGGACAGCTCCATACCACCCATTATCCAATGGTCTGGCAAAAAGAACAGTCCACACTTTGAAGGCAGGCTTAAAGAAACAGCCTAAAGCTTCACTCAATACCAAATAGTCTTGGTCCCTGTTTGTTTGTAGGACCACCCCTCATGCAACTGCAGGAATGCTCCAGCAGAGTTGCTATTGGGGAGAAGACTCCGCACCAGGTTAAATTTGAGCTTTCTGGACCTATGGGGAAGAGTGAAACAGAATCAGGAATGCCAATACCAGACACAAGACTCCTCTAGGCGAGAGAGGCAGTTTACTTCTGGGGACAAAGTTTGGTGTCATAACCATGGGAATGGCCCTGCTTGGGTGAAAGGCATGGTTGATGTGAGGTCAGGTCCAGTGACACTGTCCTGAACAAGCATGTGGACCACTTGAAAGCTCAACTTTGCAAACAGGGCCTCTCAGAACAGCCGGCAAGGCTGTGAGAACCCGTGGGTTCTCCCCCTCCTCCTAACATCGAAGGAACTTCTGAGGATGGGATGGACATGGTCGATGTTGCAGCCCTTTGCCTGAAGAAGATGAGTTTCGGCTGAAATGTTCCAGGTGCAAGTGTTGGGCTACAGTCTGATACGTGCAGCCAATATCCGAGGCAGAGTCAGAGCAATTGGACCTGGTGCAAAAATGCCCCAGGAGGCGATACAGGGAAAAGAACCAGCCTATGTCCCAGGATTTAGAGGGGAGGGATGTAATGATTGGAACAATGTCAGCCAGGTGGATCTCGTAGGATATGAATTCCCTGGTCCAATCAGGTTGCCCTATTTGACAGATAGAAACAGGAGTTTCAGGAGTTCTGTTCAGTCTCGGAGTCAGCTCTGTGCTAGCTGGGTCAGTGTCATGTACTGTGCACATGTAAATAAAGGGTGACTTGGTGACAGGATGGAGTTATTTCACAGACATTATCTTTAGGTTAAGGCATCTTTTATTTTCCTACCAGTTCCACCAATGCCAAACTCTGACAGTAAGGCTGCTGAGGATCTAGAATTTCCAGCCCTGTGAATTGGTAACAGGCCTTTTCTGGAGTAGAGTGGTGCAAAGCATAGCAGTTCAGGCAGCAGCCGAGGAGCAGGAAAATCGATGTTTCGGGCAAAATCCCTTCATCAGGAATAGAGGCAGAGTGCCTGAAGGGTGGAGAGATAAATGAGAGGAGAGTGGGGGGGGTGGGGAGAAAGTAGCATAGAGTATAATAGGTGAGTGGGGGTGGGGTGAAGGTGATAGGTTAGGGAGGAGGGTGGGGGAAGGTAGCAAAGAGTACGATGGGTGAATGGAGGTGGGATGAAGGTGATAGGGTGGAGTGGATAGGTAGAAAGGAAGATAGGCAGGTAGGACAAGTCATGGGGACAGTGCTGAGCTGGAAGTTTGGAACTGGGGTGAGGTGCGGGAAGGGGAAATGAGGAAACTGTTGAAGTCCACATTTATGCCCTGGAGTTGAAGTGTTCCGAGGCAGAAGATGAGGCATTCTTCCTCCAGGCATCTGGTGGTGAGGGAACGGCGGTGAAGGAGGCCCAGGACCTCTATGTCCTCAGCTGAATGGGAGGGGGAGTTGAAATGTTGGGCCACAGGGCGGTGTGATTGATTGGTGCGGGTGTCCCAGAGATGTTCCCTAAAGCGCTCTGCTAGGAGGCGTCCAGTGTCCCCAATGTAGAGGAGACCGCATCGGGAGCAACGGATACAATAAATGATATTGGAGGATGTGCAGGTAAAACTTTGATGGATGTGGAAGGTTCCTTTGGGGCCTTGGATGGAGGTGAGGGAGGAGGTGTGGGTGCAGGTTTTGCAATTCCTGTGGTAGCAGGGGAAGGTGCCAGGACGGGAGGGTGGGTTGTTGGGGGGGTGCGTGGACCTGACGAGGTGATCATGGAGGGAACGGTCTTTGCAGAAAGCGGAAAGAGGTGGGGAGGGAAATATAACCTTGGTGGGGGGGTCCGTTTGGAGGTGATGATGTCGGTTAATGCGAAGGTTGGTAGGGTGGAAGGTGAGTACCAGGGGCGTTCTGTCCTTGTTACGGTTGGAGGTGTGGGGTCTGAGGGCAGAGGTGCGGGATGTGGACGAGATGCATTGGAGGGCATCTTTAACCATGTTAAACAGGCCTTTTCTCTCTATGTAGGTACTTATGAGTGCTTGATGTAATCAGGGTGTGGCTGACAAAGGGCAAGTTTCCATTTCTATTAATATCTCTCACCTTTTTGAAAAAAAGATTTTACAAAATCTGATAAGTCTTCTTGGTGCTGTATCTCCTCTTTAATTTCCTGTTTCCAGAAATGCTTTATGCTTACCAATAAGTGAAGCCACAATATGCAAATAAAAACATTTGCAATGGCACATTTCATTGTTCTGAATTTTAACAATCTGTAATGGTTTTTAGAAAACTATAGCATTTATAGCCAGAGCTACATACAGGTACATGGAATCATCATCCACTGACTTACTTTGTTACCGTTGTAACCACAGGCAACAGTGCACATGCTGACTTTTTTGGAGGTAAACTTTCTTTCTATCTTATACAGTAAAGTTTATTTTTAAGTTATTTTCAGTTACATATTAAAAGTGCATACTGTTCAATATGCTCCAATTACTAATAATTCATCTCTGAATTGTTTATAATATTATACATTACCCTACTGCCTTTGAAGCTTATCATAAGCAGGTACAAACTTGCAAAAATAAATTCTTGTGAGACATTTTTGCTTAATTAAATAATACTTAATACAAATTTTTTGTCCCCCCCTAATTTCCATCCTCTTTTATCCTTGATGACTGTAGCTCTATGGGTGTGGACTGTACTCTGATCCCTTGGCAAACTTAGGTATTAACTGTTAGCCATTTTACCAAGGACCATGAAGAGAAACCCATTATTCCTTTCGTCACTCATATCAAGCTTAAAAGACTTGCAAATAAAGTATATGGCATTTAATTTTGTAGGCAAAGAGAGAAGGGGACCTTAAATTTCTCCACTTAAATGGAAATACTTGGAATTGGATGACAGCCAATGAAAATTATAGTTCAAGCAGTGTATAAAAGACCCAGTAGAGCCCGGGTGTCCTTGGAGAAGGAGCACGTGGTGTCCACCAACACCCTGGAGTTGTTCAGGGAGAGGTGGGCACCGCAGGGAGTGGAGTGCATTACTTCCCCCTCCAACTCTATTTTGATTTAATCCCTGCCCTCCCCTTCACTGTTTGATCACACAGCATTGCCCTTTGATGTGAAGGGCACTGCTTGTCACTGGCCACTTGGGTTTTTTCCTATCTTCCTGGTGGTGCAAATCTAATAAAGATTCGTACACCTTATGTCTCTCACTGTGTCTCACACCTGCACACACACAACATGGGTGCCGGGGAAAAAATAAACACTATCACAGTTAGGCGGTAGTGTGGGGGTTTAAAAGAGAAAAAAAAGAAGAAAAATAAAAAAAATAAAAAAAAATAAAAGACCCAGTCAATCCAATCCCATTAATTTCAGGTTGAAATCCCCCATTGTACCTCACATTCCAGTGGCAGTAGGAACAGCTTATGGATGAAAGAGGGCAATTTTGCAGAGTGGGTGTATGATTTCGGGATTGTAGTTAGGATGTTGGATTTTTAGCTGAACGGAATACTTGTACCACCACCCCAGCTAAGTTCAACTAATCCAACCCTGACTAAGAATTGTGCCATAAGACTTGGTACATATGGCTCAAAATTAATTGAATTAGAAACAATTTTCTTTGAATACTTTGTGCAATTTAAATATTCTGTTAAATCAAAGCAAGTAACCTACCTTTGTCTGACTGATTTTGCAAATGCGAGAGTTAACAGAAAAGTCGATGGAATGGTTATCGCCACACTTAGTTGCAGTGGAAGAGCAATGCTGTAATAGTCTAAAATTTCCAACAATGAAGAAATCAATTCAAAATAAATAATAATTATCATCTTTCATAAATATTAATTTTAAAAATGCAATACAGTAGAATAAAAACCAATGACTATTGCAAATTGGCAACTAAAAAGGCAATGAAGAAAACAGGGTGGTGCTGTAAATCTGAAAGGACAGAAGGTCAGTATTTTGGCTTGGCGTTGGGACCTCTGCTATTTACTTTATACATAATGATTTGGACCTGAACATGGAGGACACAACTGGGAAATTCACAAACAACACAAAAATACCCGTGTTGTGGATAATGCACAGGATTAAGCTCCAAAATGACACAAGAACTAGGAGCAGGAGTAGGCCATCTGGCCCTTCGAGCCTGCTCCATCATTCAATAAGATCATGGCTGATCTTTTTGTGGACTCAGATCCACGTACCTGCGCTCTCACCTTATCCCTTAATTCCTTTTTTTTAAATAATCTATCTTAGCTTTAAAAACATTTACTGAAGTAGCATCAACTATTTCCACAAAAAGGCCCCTCAACAATCAGCAAGGCAGCCTTTGTGTGAAGTCGCAGGAGATGGAGGAGATACTAAATGAGTATTTTGCATCAGTGTTTACTGTGGAAAAGGACATGGAAGATGTAGAATGCAGAGAAATAGATGGTGACATCTTGAAACACGTCCATATTACAAGTGCTGGATGTCTTGAAACACATAAAAGTGGATAAATCCCCAGGCCCTGATCAGGTGTACCCTAGAATTCTGTGGGTGGCTAGGGAAGTGATTGCCCTTTGCTGAGATATTTGTATCATCGATAGTCACAGGTGAGGTGCTGGAAGACTGGAGGTTGGCTAATGTGGTTCCACTGTTTAAGAAGAGTGGTAAGGACAAGCCAGGGAACTATAGACCAGTGAACCTGATGTCAGTGGTGGGCAAGTTATTGGAGGGAATCCTGAGGGACAGGGTTTACATGTATTTGGAAAGGCAAGGACTGATTAGGGATAGTCAACATGGCTTTTTGTGTAGGAAATCATGTCTCACAAACTTGATTGAGTTTTTTGAAGCAGTAACAAAGAGGATTGATGAGGGCAGAGCGGTGTATGTGATCTATATGGACTTCAGTAAGGCATTTGACAAGGTTCCCTGTAGAAGACTGGTTAGCAAGGTTAGATCTCATGGAATACAGGGAGAGCTAGCCATCTGGATACAGAACTGGCTGAAAGGTAGAAGACAGAGGGTGGTAATTGAGGATTGTTTTTCAGATTAGAGGCCTGTGACCAGTGGAGTGCCACAAGGATTGGGACTGGGTCCACTACGTTTCATCATTTATATAAATGATTTGGATGTAAGCATAAGAGATATAGTTAGTAAGTTTGCAGATGACACCAAAATTGGAGGTTACCTCAGTGAAGAAGGTTATCTCAGATTACAATGGGATCTTGATCAGATGGGCCAATGGGCTGAGAAGTGGCAGATGGATTAGAGTAGTGCTGAAAAGCACAGCAGGTCAGGCAGCATCTGAGGAGCAGGAAAATCAATGTTTTGAGCCAAAGCCTTTCATCAGGATCAGAAGGACTTCTCATTCCTGATGAAGGGGTTTGGCCAGAAACGTTGATTTTCCAGCACTACTCTAATCTTGACTCTAATTTCCAGCAACTGCAGTATCTACTTTCACGAAGTGGAATATGGAGTTTAATTTAGATAAGTGCATTTTGGGAAAGCAAATCTTAGCAGGATTTCTACACTTAATGGTAAGTCCTAGGGACTGTTGCTGAACCAAGAGACCTTACTCTGCAGGTTCATAGCTCCTTGAAAGTGGAGTCACAGGTAGATAGGATAGTGAAGAAGGCATTTGGTATGCTTTCCTTTATTGGTCAGAATATTGAGTACAGGAGTTGGGAGGTCATGTTGCGGCTGTACAGGATGTTGGTTAGGCCACTTTTGGAATATTGCATGCAATTCTGGTCTCCCTCCTATCGGAAGGATATTGTGAAACTTGAAAGGTTTCAGAAAAAATTTACAAGGATGTTGCCAAGGTTGAAGGATTTGAGCTATAGGGAGAGGTTGAATAGGCTAGGGCTGTTTTCCTTGGAGCGTCGGAGGCTGAGGGATAACCTTATGCAGGTTTATAAAATCATGAGGGGCATGGATAGGATAAATAGATAAATAGATAAAGTGGGGGAGTCCAGAACTAGAGGGCATAGGTTTAGAGTGAGTGGGGAAAGATATAAAAGAAACCTAAGAGGTAACTTTTTCATGCAGAGGGTGTTACATGCATGGAATGAGCTACCAAAGGAAGTGGCGAGGCTAGTACAATTCCAACATTTAAAAGACATCTGAATGGGTACATGAATTGGAAGGGTTTGGAGGGATATGGGCCGGGTACTGGAGATGGCAGGTGGGACTAGATTGGGTTGGGATATCTGGTTGGCATGGACAAGTTGGACCAAAGGGTCTGTTTCCGTGCTCTTCATCTCTATGACTCTATGACTCCCCTGGGCAAGGAATTCCATAAATTAACAACCCTCTGGGTGAAGAAGTTCCTTCTCAATTCAATCCTCAATCTGCTCCCCCTAGTCTTGAGGCTATGCCCTCTTGTTCTAGCTTCACCTGCCAGTGGAAACATCCTTTCTACATTTATATCATCCATTCCCTTCATAATTTTGTATATTCTATGAGATCCCCTCTCTTCTTCTGAATTCCAATGACTATAATCCCAATCTACTCAGTCTCTCCTCATTAGCCAACCCTCTCAAGTGCTAGTACATCCTTTCTCAAGGAAAGAGACCAAACCTGCACACAGTTTTCATCAGCACCTTGTACAACTGCAACATTACCTCTCTACTTTTAAATTCAATCCCTTTAAGCAATGAAGGATAAAATTACATTCGCCTTCCTCATCACTTGTTGCACCTGCAGACCAACCTTCTGTGATTCGTGGGTTGGTGGAGTGGGCAGGAAAGTGGCGGACAGAGTTCACCTCTAATAAATGAGAGGTAATGCATTTAGAGAGGTCGAACCATTAAAGGGAATGCACAATAAATGGGAATATAATGAGAAGTGTACATACAGTGAAGCTTTTGGTGTGCCAGTGCATAGTTCCTAAAGGTAGCAGTACAGGTAGATAAGGATGTAAATAAGACATATGGAATGTTCTCCTTCATTGATAGAGGTATAGAATACAAAAGTAGATATAAAGCGATGAAACTGCATGACACTGGTGAGGCCACAACTGGAGTATTATGTTCAGTTTGGTCATCACATTACAGGAGGACATAATTGCTCTGGAGAGAGTGCAGAGAATATTTGGTAGAATATTGCCAGGGATGAAGAATTGTAACTACAAGGAGAGATTGGCGAGGTTGGGTTGTTTTCCTTGGAACAGAGAAGGCTAAGGGGTGACTTGATTAAGGTATACAAAATTGTGAGGGATAGAGATTGAGTGGACAGGAGGAACCTGTTTCCCTTGACAGAGCGTTCAAAAACCATGGGTCTTAGATTCAAGTTGACTGGCAGAAGGATTAGAGGGGATGTGAAGAAGACCTTCTTTTATGCAGAGAGTGGTGGATCTCTGGAATTTGCTGCTTGAGTTGGTGGTAGAAGCAGAGATACTAGACTCTTAAGAAGTGCTGTAAACTGCAGGGCTGTAGACTGTGTGTGGAAAGATGGGATTAGAAAGCATACCTGGGTATCTTTGGGTTGGCATTGACAAGATAGGCCAAATGACCTATTTCTGTGCTGTCTCATTTTGATGATCCTATGATTCTATAACAATGTGGTCATATATAACCATTATAATATCTGTGCTGCATGACTGATTTCCCAAACTATCATTTTCACAATGTGGTACCTACTGACAGAGAGTTCCAATTGTTTCTTGAATGGCAATGTTTGTGACATAAGATTTTAATCATTTGAGTAAACTGTTTGTTGACAAAGGATTAATTTAAGTCATCCCAATGCATTGGGTGCTTTTTTTGTATCAATTAATGTATGTTTTTTTCAATAGTTACATCATCAAAAGACTGGTAAATTTCTTTCCTGTCACGGTGTCTCCTCATTAACACTCATAAAGGTGAGTTGGTATCAAAAGGGAAGGAGGTCAGTAGGAGATATGAACAGCACCTGGCTTTAAAGAGCCATGACATTGATTGGTAAGGGATCATGGGGACAAGCAGATTGGAATAGAGGGTCCTCAAGGTCATGGAAATTGGGTAGATTGGCATAGGGATATGAGAGGCCATTGTTGTGTATAGAAACATGTGGGCATGGATGGCACATGAAGAGTGAGGGGATGAAAGCAGAAGGAATGTTTTCTCTTTCAACGTTTTACTTTCAAGGTGTGAATTCAATGCCAGAATCTCCAGCAGGCTCACAGCCCTGCCCATCCTGGGAACTGGCCTTTTCTGGTCACTTGGCTCAACTTCCAATCCAGCAACACAACATAAACTCCCCACCCACACAAAACCGAAGTTTGGTGGGGCTATTAACACAATGTAGATGTTGTAAAAATTGTTTTTCAATAATAACATCTTGATTTTAAAAAAATTGCTGTTGCCATCTGCTATGCCAAAGGCCTTTCTGCAGTCTCCTGATTGGTTGACAGTTACCAAGCCCCACTTCCTAACACCACTTGCTTTTCAGGTGGAGCATATTGGTAATTCCCTTCTTACTTTAGTTCTTGACAAAAGTGTAGGGGCAACAAAGACAGGCCAAGTTGTTAAGAATGTATTGCTGCTTCATTGGACCCATCTTGCAGGAACCCCCCACACAAATCTATCAGCAAACTATCATTTTCACAATGTTGTATCTATTGATGGACACTTCCAATTTTTTCTTGAACAGCAATGTTTGTAACACAACAGATTAATCACTTCAGTAAAGTCTTTGTTGACAAATGATTAATTTAAGCAATGCTAATGCATTGGATTTTTTTTGTATCAGTTAATGTGTTTTTTCAATAGTCACACCATCAAAAGACTGGTAAGTCCTACCTGTACTCGAAAGAGAACCAATGCTTATATATGCATTACTATTCAAATGAAATAGTTATTGGTACGTCAAAAGCCATTGGTAGACAATGGCCGCATGGAGAGCAAAAACATCAATTATATTTATCCAATAAACATAGAAACCTGTCAGTTATATCTTACTCACAACAAATTATAACCTTGATCATGTTACTTTCGTCAGGAACAATGATAAGTAATTAAAAAAATCAATAATCAGCAATTTAGTTTGAACAAATGACAACTTATTTTGTTACTCCAGCGAAAGCACACACAGAAATTCTGAAAAAAAAGGCAAAATGAGAATGGAGTAAATACAATACAACAATGGCTAGTTTGTGAGGGCTCAAGTGGCAATATTTTTAGGTCAGAACTATCTGGCAGTGGATACAGATATAAATATAAAAACTGAATATGAAAACTCAAGCATCACTAGTATATCAAGATTGAGTTTATGAATTGGCTGACTTTGGAGGACTTCGTCCCACATTGATATGACCACATGCCCAAAAATTAAATACAACTATGACAACACATATTCAGCAAAACAAATAAACTGAGTTCTGGGAAATAAGTGCCATTGAGCATACAGTGATTTGAGCTGAAACACGCCAAGTCGAATCAAAAGCACTGCCACAATTTATCACAGCCTTTGCTTTTCTGAGCTGCAAAACACTAAGCTATACAAATCTTTTCAGAACACAGGCAGATATCTTACAAAAAAAATGATACACACATATAGAGATATTTTCTATTTACAGCACCTTAAAACAATATGTTTTTCATATATGGATATTTTTACAACTAGCCATGGACCTTAATTTTGCACAGTTAGTAAATTATGATTAATCAACATTTTTAAACCTATTTTTCACTGTACATTTCATTTTACAACACACATTTTCTATCAAAGTGTACACAATGCTATGCAGGCATTTATCATTAAAACACCAAAGTCTTTTTCCCAGGGTAGCAGAGTTCAAAACTAGAGAGCACAGGCTTAAGATGAGAGGGGAAAGAGTTAGAAGGGGCCTAACAAGCAACTTTTTCATGCAGAGGGTGGTGTGTGTTTTGCTTGAGCTGCCAGAGAGAGTGGTGGAGGCTGGTACAATTACATCATTTAAAGGCACCTGGATGGTTATATGAATAGGAAAGGTTTTGAGGGATATGGGGCAAATGCTGGCAAATGGGACTAGATTAATTTGATCAGCATGGATGAGTTGGACCGAAGGGTCTGCTTCCATGCCATACAACTCAATGACTCTCTCATTGTGTCTATTGCCCATTAACATCCTTGTCAATACTCAGTTCAATTTCTATTCAAACAATTTGCTGCGTGATCTGGTTGAAATCTTAGCCAGATATGATTATAAGAGCTGAATGCCAGAAGCAAGGTAAAGCTTGCTACTTTTAATAACAAAGAGCATTCCCTCAGGTCAATAAAATCCTTAGAATTTCAAAGAACATTCATTATTTACTCTTGAATAGTGTCTGTCTGCCTTATAGATCCCTGCCTTATTAAGCTGATGAATGATGGAATTTGATTGTACTATCTACTATCCACAGGAAATACAACAACAGTTTATTGAGCCTACTTTATCACCTCTCAGATCTGTAAATTCCATCACTGAGAAGCACAAGAATAGTAATATTATGCTAAAAATCACACACCAGGTTAGAGTACAAAAGGTTTATTTGGAAGTACTAGCTTTCAGAGCACTGCTCCTTCATCAGGTAGCTTTGGAGCAGGATCATAAGATACAGAATGTATAGCAAAAGATCACAGTGCCATGCAATTGAAGCGATACACTGAACAAACATAGATTGCTGTTAGATCTTTCATCTTTTAGAATGGGTGGCAGGTTTCAGTTCATTAATATGTAAATCCCAGAACTTCTTTTAAGTCACATTCTCGAGATAATTTAAGGTTTTACAAAAATAAAGATGACATCTCAGCTCAGATAATTAATAAAGGTGTGAGGTTAGAGTCTGTCTGTATCCCAATTTATGTCAGACTGGTTCTATTTCCAAAGTAGGAATTTACAAAATGTTCAAAGTTTTTTTTTGGACTTGCTCTGTGTGTGCGGCTTTCCTCTATACCTTTGTGGTGAATTCTCCGTTCGGTGTTCTCTGTACCATCACATCTAGGAATGGGAGTTGGTTGTCCTTTTCTTCCTCTCTAGTGAATTGGATTCTTGTGAGTGTGGCGTTGATGATCCGGTGTGTGTTCTCTATTTCTGTGTTTTTAATGATTACAAAGGTGTTATCCACATATCTGACCCAGAGTTTGGGTTGAATTTGCAGTAAGACTGTTTGTTCTAATCTTTGCATTACCGCTTCTGCTATGAGTCCAGAGATGGGTGAGCCCATGGGTGTGCCATTGATTTGTTCATATATTTGGTTGTTGAATGTGAAGTGTGTTGTGAGGCACAGGTCCAGTAGTTTGAGTACGCTGTCTTTGTTGATAGGTTCCCTGTCTTGTCTGTTCTGTATGTCCAGCAGGTTGGCTATTGTTTCTCTGGCTAGGGTTTTGTTGATAGACGTGAACAGTGCCATTACATCAAATGAGACCATAGTTTCTTCCTTGTCTATGTGTATATTTCTGATGATGTCCAAGAATTCCTGTGTTGATTGTATAGAGTGTCTGGATCCGCTGATCAGGTGTTTCAGTTTCTGCTGTAATTCTTTAGCCAGTTTGTGTGATGGTGTCCCTGGTAGTGATATGATGGGTCTGAGTGGGATGTCTGGTTTGTGCACTTTATATAGTCCATAGAATCTGGGGGTGTTGTTGCTTTCAGGTTTCATTCTCTGTGGGTCAAACCTGGTTATCTGTCCGTTTTTTTGTAGGTTCCTCAGTGTGTTGTTTATCCTATTGGTGAGCTGCAGGGTGGGGTCAAACTCCCTCTTTTGGTAGGTGTTGGTATCTGCAAGTAGTTGTTGCGCTTTTTGGATGTACTCTGCTTTGTCCATGATGACCGTCATTCTGCCTTTGTCTGCTGGTAGTATGATTATGTTCTTATCGTTTCTTAGCGCTTCCCTCTCCTTGGTGTTGAGGTTATGTGTTTGTCTTTTCCTTGTTATCAGGGGTACGATACTTTGTCTCACTGTTTGTTGTGTCTCTTCTGTCAGTCCATTGTTCCTGAGTTTGCATTCTAGTGCTACTAGGAAGTCTGCTGTCATGGCGTCCCTGTGATTGTAGTTGAGTCCCTTGGCCAGTATTGTTCTTTCTGTGTCTGTGAGCTGTCTGAGGGAGAGGTTTCTAATCCAGGAGTGTGTTGTGGAATCCTCTCTGCTGTGTGTTAGTTTGGCCATTTTTTCTTTTAGTGCCCTTTTTTTGCGGTGTGTGGTCCTGTTCTGTACTATGGTGATAGCCTACAGGCGAGAGATTTATAAAATGTCATATGGATTGACTGCCTGCAAGTTGTGTGCTTTTTGAGCAAAAATAGAATGTATCTGCAAATACAAATTCACCCCATAGACTTGTGTGTGTGTGTGTGTGTGTGTGTGTGTGTGAGAGAGCTTGGTAGAATGTGTGCGTGAATATGACTGTGTGTAAGTCTGTGAGATGGTGTGGGTGTGGTTGTGAGTGTGGGGGTTCTTTGTGTGTGTCTGAGAGAGAGTCTATGAAGAGTGAGAGTGAGAGTGAGAGTGAGAGTGAGAGTGAGAGTGAGAGTGAGAGTGAGAGTGTGAGTGAGAGTGAGAGTGAGAGTGTGAGTGTGAGTGTGAGTGTGAGTGTGAGTGTGAGTGTGAGTGTGAGTGTGAGTGAGAGTGTGAGTGAGAGTGAGTGAGAGTGTATATAGTGTAATGGGGTCACCTGTAGTGTGACATGAACCCAAAGTCTTGGTTGAGGCCATCCCCATAAGTCAAACCTCACACCTTTAATATATTGTCTGAGCTGAGATTCACCTTCTTTTTAATATAAAACCTAAAGTTATCTTGAGAACACGACTCAAAAGAAGTTCTGAGATTTACATATTAATGAACCAAAACCTGCAACCCATTCTAAAAGATGAAAGACTTAACAGCAATCTAAGTTTGTACAATATATCATTTCAATTGCATGACACTGTGATCTTTTGCTATAAATTCTGTGTCTTATGATCCTACTCCACAGCTATCTGATGAAGGAGCAGCACTCCGAAAGCTAGTACTTCCAAATAAATTTGTTGGACTATAACCTGGTGTGTGATTTTTTAACTTTGCTCCCCCTCAGTCCAACACCGGCACCTCCAATTTTCCAGGAATATTATGGGAACACCATCACCTCCAATTTTCCCTGAAAGTCACATACCATCCTGACTTGGATATACCACAAGGATCATAATGATTGTGATTAATAATGATTATGGAAGAAGAGTCTGCCTCTATATTAGAGAGACCAGAAATGGAAATAAATATAACCTGTCCAAGCTTGTCTAGAAGTAAATTTGAAAATTACTTCCCTGTGCCATTTCATTAGCCCCATGGTCAGGGTAAACCCTTTTCAAATCTCAGTCACTTCTAGAATTGCCATCTCTAATGTGTCCATTGCCGATCTCCTACACTCTTTTCCAAATCATGCAAAGTTTCATTGCCCACATGCCGATGTGACTGTTATGCCAATCCTTGCTGACCTTGTTCTACTGGAAAGGGATTCAGCATCTCCTATTGGCCAGTGAGTGAGCTTTTGTCAGTGTTTCCAGTGTTGTTAGCCTGGACTGCCACAGAGGTCTGAATCCCTTTCCTCTGTTTTGACCACACCCTGGCTGATGTTTATTATGATTACGGAGAGATTGATTTAACAAGATTTATTTAAAACAATACCTTCCCCAAGGGCTACCTTTTTGCCAAATGCAAATGGACTTTTATTTTAAAAGAATCCAGCCTTTCTTGAATTAACAAAATGAGCGTCTTTGTTAACTATTAAATGAGAGAAGAATTAGTTACCCAGTGCACAGACACTCAGATTAAAAATGTGAGTCCAAAAAGATACTATTTTGATTGGAGGCACCGGTGTTGGACTGGTGTGTACAAAGTTAAAAATCACACAATACCAGGTTTATTTGGAAGCACTAGCTTTTGGAGCACTGCTCCTTCATCAGGTGGTTACAGGAGCAGCGCTCCGAAAGCTATTACTTCCAAATAAACCTGTTGGACTATAACCTGGTGTTGTGTGATTTTTAATAATGTTTTGAGATATATGGACAGTCTTTGAATTGTTTGTGAAGAACAGATAGTTGGATATTGTGGAGGTTATTGTTCATGTTGACATTGGTAGGTGAACAGTCAGCTGCATGATCCTTAGTTTTGCAGATTGTTTGAAAATCTGTAGTTCTGATGCCTGATAATATTAAATTCCAGCAATGAGGGTGAGAGTTATTTGTTGTTGTGTTTCTATTGTAACTGGTTTGCAGCACTCAAAATTAGGAAAACTTTCACCTGCAAAGTAACTAGGAGATATTTCTTTAACTGTGATTGTCATAGCATGCTAACAATGAAACTTAGATTGGCACACACAAGAACACTCAGTGCCACTAGTCCAGTCCAGCAGAGTTTGATCAGATTAGATTCTCTACAGTGAGGAAACAGGCCCTTTGGCCCAACCAGTCCACACCGACCTTCTGAAGACTAACCCACCCAGACCCATTTCCCTCTGAATGATGCACCTAACACTATGGGCAATTTAGCATGGCCAATTCATCTGGCCTGCATATCTTTGTGACTGTGGGAGGAAACCAGAGCAGACACGGGGAGAATGTGCAAACTCCACACAGACAGTCACCTGAGACTGGAACCGAACCTGGGACCCTGATGCTGTGAGGCACCAGTGCTAACCTCTGAGCCACCGTGCCATCCCTTACATACTTTTCAATATCTGCTCTTGTGTATTTTTCAAAAGGGAAAACATGATGTAGCTGCAGTTTGGGATATTATTCACAGGGGATGGTTTGCTATTGAATAGAGTGTCATCAGTCTCTTGTTATCTTTGTAGTCACAAGAGATCACAACTCAGTCTGTTTAAAGTTTCCTTGACAATTTTGGTGTTACATCCTATCAGTCTCTCCTTCTCTCTCTCTCTCTCTCTCTCTCTCTCCAGACAAACATTTAATTTATATTGACAGCTTCTTTTTGGCTATATCAACCCCTTGAAAACTACATTTTGAAACTACATATTAAAAATCACAGTACTTTGTGATTCTACGCTGTAGCTACAACATTTTACCTTTTCCAATATACAAGGTCCATTCCCATTTCACTTTAAAGAGTGAAAAGAATTGAATATATATAGCAGGCACTCTCACAGTACATCCATTCTCTCAGATTTGGCCAATTCTAACTGGGTCTTTAAATGTTCTGCGGGGGATTTACAATTACATCTGATTTCTAGGAAATGTGGGAGATTTTAATGTGTCATTGAAGAAGCAAGTTCTAACAGAATAATCCAATATTCTCGGTCTTTTACTTTTTCACAAACATTAATGGGTGGTGGTCAGTATAGCCTGTGGTCCCTGTACCCATTCCAGTTATATATCTTATAGTATTTGAGAGCCAATAATGAACTGAGGGTTTCATTCTCTACTGCGCAATACAATTTCTGATGTTTGTTTAGTTTTTGGAGAAGTAGCTAATTGCTATCTCTGTTCTGGATTTATCTTCCTGAGGGAGAACAGGCCTTCCCTGGTGACACTTTGATGTTTGTTCAAAGTTTGAAGCTGATGCAGAGGCTCATTTGTAAAACAAGCCTTCAAGCTTTTCAAAAGCAGTTTAATATTTCTCAGTCCAAAATACTTTTTTTTTCAGTCGTAGGACCATCAGCAATGCAGTAACAGTACTAAAGTATTAGATGAACATTTGGTAGGACTCATACATTACCTAGAACTTCATAATTTCCTATTTTGTTATGGGAATGCAAAACTGTACTGCTACTACTACCTTAGCAATGCTCGGCAATACTTATACTTGACTAATAGCTGTCCAAGATTCATCACTTGTGCCCAAGCGAACTACTGCTTGTAAGATTGACCACCAGGTCAGCTGACTGTATTTTCCAGAAAATGGTTTCTAGTTGCTTTAAATGTGTTTCCCATGTTTTACAGTTCACTAGGAGGTCATCTAGTTAAACTATGTAGATGCACCTGCCACTATCCAGTTCATCAGCCCTTGAAAGGTAATTGGAGCATATCAGAGTCCAAATAGCATTCAATACTGTATAACCCATTCGGAGTTATGCTGTTTTCAGACCTCTAGCAAGATTTGGAGAGTAGAGAGCACCCGTTTTTGTAGGATACATTAGCTTGCACTAGTGACTGATCCCTGATGAGAGGATCAGGATGAGAGGCCCTGATGTTTATGGGGATGGGAAGGAACAGACATAGATCTTCTTTCAGGCCTGAAGATCGGAAATTCCATGGACATGAATTACAGGAGTTCATTATTATTTTCTTAGCCCATTTCCTGCGAGGCAGCTGTCAGATTAACAACGGCCAACTGCCGGGCAAGAAAGCAATGGCAAGAAGCTGCAGATCATTAGGAATGCTTCCAAGCAATTGGGAGAGAGTAGGATTTAGTCTGGGAGATGGTAACCCAGAGGTCAAGAGGTAAGATAAGGCTCAACAGGACAATCTGAAAAGGGTGAAAGTGAAGGTTGAGAGGGCTGTCAGACTTTGCAGGAGGCTTGAGAAAATCTCTTGATATATGGCCGTTGTGATCGCTGTAAATAAAAACCTTTACTGGACTACAAAGAGAATACAAAGAAGGGCTTTGAAGAAGGGATTACGCCCGAAACATCGATTCTCCTGTTCCTTGGATGCTGCCTGACCTGCTGCGCTTTTCCAGCAACACATTTTCAGCTCTACAAAGAGAGCTCTAAGGAGTTATCTTTGGAGCTCTTGCCTCTATTCATTCCTGGATTTCCCAAGCACAGATACCTCCGAGATTGATTTCCAGGGGGACACAAGTAGTTCTCAGACAGGCCAGGAGAAAATGAAGGTTAGGACTCATTTAGCGGAAGAGCCACAGGGGAGTGTAGCAGAAGCTGAATATCCACTTGATGGCAGTAATATTCCAGGGAAAGTGGAACTGGTTGGCGAACAGCCATTCCTTAAACAAAAGGGAAAAGTAAAGGGAGCATACTGAATGGCAGCCACTATTAGTGGAAACAATTTGGGGCATATTAATGAGGTATAAATGGTGTTATCACTGGAAGATCAAAGGAACAACACCAAGTTTCAACTAATCCAATTAGATTGACGTAAAGTTCAATGAGCATGGGCTGTAGGATGTAAGTGCAGATACCCTATAGATTCATTGAGTCATAGAGATGTACAGCATGGAAACAGACCCTTTGGTCCAACTCGTCTATGCTGACCAGATATCCTAACCTAATCTAGTCCCATTTGCCAGCATTTGGCCCATATCCCTCTAAACCCTTCCTGCTCATATACCCATCCAGATGCCTTTTAAATATTGTAATTGTATCAGTCTCCACCACTTCCTCTGGTAGCTCATTCCATACAAGCACTACCCTCTGCATGAAGATGTTGCCACTTTGGTCCCTTTTAAATCTTTCCCCTCTCACCCTAAACTTATGCCCTCTAGTTCTGGACTCCCCGACACCAGGGAAAAGACTTTGTCTATTTATCCTATCCATGCCCCTCATGACTTTATAAACCTCTATAAGGTCACCCCTCAGCCTCCAACACTCCAGGGAAAACAGCCCCAGCCTAATCAGCCTCTCCCTATAGCTCAAATCCTCCAACCCTGGCAACATTCTTGTAAATCTTTTCTGAACCCTTTCAAGTTTCACAACATCCTTCTGATAGGAAGGAGATCAGATCTGCACACAGTCTTCCAAAAGTGGCCTAACCAATGTCCTGTACAGCTACAACATGGCTGCCCAACTCCCATACTCATCAATAAAGAAAAGCATACCAAATGCCTTCTTCACCATCCTATTTACTTGCGACTCCACTTTCAAGGAAAAATGAACTTGCACTCCAAGGTCTCTTTGAGATAATCCATAGGAGGCAAATGTGAGACTGTCACCCATGGATCTTGCATAATTCAACCTTGCAAAAATGTTCAAATTTGGTACATATATTTTAGAACTGAAAAGTGAAAGGTTAAAACCCAGAACGGTTCCCAAAGCAGATTTTGGACCCAGTTTAAGATCAAGCGAGTGCTTACAGATTGCATGTCTATGTCATTCCTTTTTTTTAATTGTTAGTTTATAGTGATCTTGCAATAGAGTGTTTATCAAAAACAAAAAAATAAATCTTGTATTTGTTACCTCTGGTGGAGAGGAATGTGGTAGTCCGTTTTTACTTCTATTAATATTTGACTTTACTGATCTGATTTTAAAAAGCAGTGAACTTTCAGGCATTAATTTTTTTGAAAGGAAAAATACTACTTAAGATAGCTGTAGTGGTCACCTGAACAGTTTTAGCCAAACTCATGATACCATCAATGAACAAGAATCAGTTTGAACTGAAACTAACATTGTTAACAAAACGCATTAGAACTCAGATATGCATTTCCTATTTGAGTTGCACGTTTCTGGAAGTTTCACAAGTTTGGCTACAAGATGTCTGTAGGTTATCCAGCTTAAAAAAAACAAATGAGGTGGTAAGAAAAAGCCAAGGAACTATAGACCAGTGATCCTGATATGGTGGGGGGAGAAGAAGTTGTTGGAGGGAATCCTGAGGGACAGGGTTTACATTATTTGGAAAGGCAAGGACTGATTAGGGATAGTCAGTATGGCTTTGTGCATGGAAGATCATGTCTCATTAACTTAACTGAGTTTTTTAAAGAGGTAATGAAGAGGATTGATGAGGGCAGAACAGTGGACATGATCTATATGGACTTCAATAAGGCGTTTAACAAGGTTCCTCATGGAAGACTGGTTAGCAAAGTTACTTCACGCAGATTAAAGGGAGAACTAGCCATTTGGATACAGAACTGGCTTGAATGTAGAAGACAGAGGGTGGTGGTGGACAGTCACTTTTCAGAGCGGAAGCTTGTGACCAGTGCTATGTCACGAGAATAAGTGCTGGGTCCACCGCTTTTTATCATTATATCAATGATTTAGATATGAACATAGAAACTTAGTACATTTGCAGATGACAGCAAAATTGGAGGTGTAGTGGACAACGAAGGAGGTTACCTCAGAGTACAACAGGAGTTTGATCAGATGGTCTAATGGGCTGAGGAGTGGCAGATGGAGTTTAATTTAGATGAATGTGAGGTGCTGCATTATGGAAAGGCAAATCAGGACAAGACTTATACACTTAATGGTAAGGGTCCTAGAGGGTGTTGCTGAACAAGAAGACCTCGGAGTGCAGGTTCATAGTTCCTTGAAAGTGGAGTCACAGGTAGGTAGGACAGTGAAGAAGGCATTTGGTTTGATTTCCTTTAATGGTCAAAGCATTGAGTATAGGAGTTGGGAGGTCATGTTGCGACTGTACAGGACATTGGTTAGGCCACTTTTCGAAAATTGCGTGCAATTCTGGTATACCTCCTCCAGGAAGGATGTTGTGGAACTTGCAAAGGTCCAGGAAAGATTTACAAGGATGTTGCCAGGGTTAGAGGGTTTAAGCTATATGGAGAGGGTGGATAGGCTTGGGCTGTTTTTCCTGAAATGTAAGAGGCTGAAAGGTGTCCTTATAGAGGTTTACAAAATTGAGGGGCATGGATAGGTTAAATAGACAAGGTCATTTCCCTGGAATGGGGGAGTCGAGAAGTAGAGGGTATAGGTTTGGAATGAGAGGGGAAAGATTTGAAAGGGACCTAAGGGGCAACTTTTTTCACACAGAGGATGGTGCGTGTATGGAATGAGCTGCCAGAGGAAGTGGTGGAGGCTGGTACAATGACAGCACTTAAAAGGCATCTCGATGGGTATATGAACAGGAAGGGTTTAGAGGGATATGGACTAAATGCTGGCAAAAGTGGCTCGATTAAGTTAGGATACCTGGTCAGCATGGACGAGTTGGACCAAAGGGTCTGTTTCCATGCTGTACATCTCTATGACTCTAAGTGAATTGGTTTACAATTCTGCTTTTGGGCAGAGCAGAGAGAAGAAAATGGATTTGTAAGAGAACCTGAAGACAGTTTCTCTCAGTCTCTTGAAGCCAACACCTGGTAGAAAGTAAACCAGAGGAACAGCCATTCATGGAGAACATGAAGACATCTACAAATTTTGTCAGTGCTGAGGATACATGACATCAAATAATCAACTGTGGACTCAAGTTAAAACCTAATATCTCAAGATCTAATGACTTCAAATTGCCATTCCTGATCTTCCTTTTTGTATTGGATACTTCTCCCTTCTGGATACCCAAATGGTATCTTCAATATTTCAATGGCTTACTGAATGACACACCTGTTATCTTATGACCCTCCTTGTAATGATCCAGTGACTCACGTAACATTTCCAACAAATTGAATTCCTCAAACACGCCTCAGTTAAGAATGGGCATGTCAGAACTAGCTTTTAATTATGATAAAAAAATTCTCCCCTATCACCCTCATGTATGTTACTCTGACGTTAAAGGTTTGTGCGATACATTACTTACCTTGCTTGATGGCCAACTCTGCTCCCTTGGCCCCTTCTCCTGCAGCTGTTGTCGCAGTCATATACACAATGTAAACATCACCAAAACCAAGTGTCAGCCAATAAGTCCTCACAGTTGGATTTATGATATTATCTAACAAAGTACAAAAAAAAACTTTTAATGAACAACATATATAAAAGCAATTTACTGCGGATGCTGGAATCTGAAACCAAAAGAGCTTTGACAAAGGGTCAGTTAGACTCGAAATGTCAGCTCTTTTCTCTCCTTACAGATACTGCCAGACCTGCTGAGATTTTCTAGCATTTTCTCTTTTGGTTTTAATGAACAACATCATGCACTTTGATCATTGAAAGATTCCATACTTATTTATTTTCCAATGAATTCTAATCATGTCTATGCAATCAAAACTACCAAAACTTCTAATACTGGGGAAATACTAAATTCTGTAATCGTTCATTCTTCCTCCTTACTTTTTTGTTAAAAACCTGTTCTTGTCACATCACCTCCTTTTGCCTTGCACCATCACTCGTGTAATCACAATCCTGCCATCCACATTACTACAAACATCTCATTCATTCTTTTCCAATCCCTTTTTTCCAGGTTTTGTTTTTGTTTAAAAGCTTTGTCACTTTGACCTGAAACATTAAGCCTAATTTTAACATCCAAAAATGGACAGGTAGAAGTTAAATTTTAAACATTTCAAACTTAATTTCACCAAGTTTGGAACTTGTGACTCCTTGTTTTAACATAAAATTTAAAAAAAAAGTGGCTGTGAGCCATTTTTGTGAGCTGTGCCATTCAATCTGGTCTTGGCAGATCTTCTGCCTCAATCCAACTTCTAATTCTCTCTCCCCATTTCCACTGATTTCCTAAGTACATACATGTGTCCTGTAGTAACTCACAACTGTTCCTTTGACAGTTCCTTCTGAATCCACAATCTTTACCACCTAGAAGGACAAGGACAGCAGATGCTTGGGAACACTGCCATCAAGTTCCCTTCCAAGTCATGCACCATCCCAACTTGGGATAATAATCACTGTTTCTTCAATATCATTGGGTCAAAATCCTGGAACTTCCTTTTCAAAAACATTATGGAATTACCTAGACAAATAGGTATTTTTAAAGTCATAGGTTTTAAATTTTGATGTTGAGAAATTTGGATATTCTCATACAAAGAAAGTTAGAGTGCAGATACAGAAGTGGCATGCTAGCTCAGTGGTTAGCACTAGTGCCCCACAGTGCCAGGGGCCTGGGTTTGATTCCATCTTCTGGCAACTGTCTGTGTGGAATTTACACATTCTCCCTGTGTCTGCGTAGCCCAAAGGTAATGCAGGGTTATAGGGTAGGGGTGTGGGTCTGGGTGAGATACTCTTTGAAGGGTCAATGTGGATGTGATAGTGAGAATGGCCTGCTTCCATAGTGTAGGGGTTCTGTAATTTTACAAAAAAGGGCTGCAATAGTTCAAGATCACCACCAACTTCTTAAGGGCAATCAGGAATGAACAATGACCCTTAAATATACTCAACAATAAAACATTACAAACCTTGTGAGATAGACAATTCCAAAGATTCACAACCTGTCCTTAGTTCTGAATGATCAACTTCTTATATTGAGCCTGTGCCCCGTACAGTAAATTCTTCAGTCAAGGAAAACAACCTCTGTCTACCTTGTTAAATCCCTTCAGATTATAGATGTTTCAATTAGATAATCTCATTCTTCTGAGCTCCAGTGAGTACAGTCTCAAAGGTGAACCTATACATGGGGCAACCCATGTTCTTTAGGTTTTACTATTATGCCAACACTTGTAATTGAATACTGACACTGGGTCATTTCTGAGAACAAATACCTGAAGATTTCATTTACAGAAAACAATAAAATACATTCTAACACAATTGCAGACATGGGTATAGTTTGGACTCAAGCTCAGGGTTGACTAATTAGCTTTCTTTTTGGATTGCAAAGTACAGCAAGCAGCCATTCAAAATGGAGCTTCTACCTTTATACAAGATACTGCCCTCTGAGTGATACTGAATTAATACAAGAATATTGGATGCAACTCTGATGTAATCACTTAATTCTCTTAAAGCTATGTGCTTGCCTGATCATAGACTCACACAATATTATAATACCTTTCACTTCAAGAAGCAAATTAGTGCCCTTTGCTGCACCACCTCTAGAACAAGCATATCCTTCTTTCGAGAAAGTGCAAAAATGCACACAGCACACCAATTATGGTCTTCCAAAGCCCTTTACAAATATAGCATAAGTTCCTTATTCTTGTACTCCTATCACCTTGCAATAAGATCTTGTAATATTTGCCATTCTTTTACTTACTTTATCTGCACTCTAACTTTGTTCATTCTTTGTATAAGTACAGCCAAGCATCTCAACATCAAGACTTAAAACTTATGACATTTAAAAAGGTCTGCTTTTCTATTCTAATTACTAAAGTGAATAACTTCACACTTTCCTACGTTATAATTTATTTGCTATAATGTTGGCCAGTCAGTTAATTGTCTCACTTTGCAGCATCTGTTCTCCTTACAGGCTACATGGCCGCCTAATTTTGTTTCATCAAAGTCAACATTAGCGTGGTGCTGGAAAAGCACAGCAGGTCAGGCAGCATCCGAGGAGCAGGAAAAATCGACGTTTCGGGTAAAAGCCCTTCATCAGGATTCCTGATCTAATCTTAGCTCCAATCTCCAGCATCTGCAGTACCTACTTCTGCCTTTGTTTAATCAAAGTCAGGCACATTATTCTGTCTTTTCAAAGTTAATAGATAGAATATAGCTAAGGTCACAGCACTGACCCTTGTGGCATTCCACTAGTTGTGGCCTGCCAAAACATCCTATCTAGTCTTGTTCTTTCCTTCTGGTCCATTAGGCAGTCTTCCATACACATACATATATTTTCTCCAACTTTATATCTGGAAAATTAGCCTGGAGTGGTTACCTTCCCCAAAGTAACCATTTGTAGGATCTGTCTCTGAGAGGCAAG
Source organism: Chiloscyllium punctatum (assembly GCF_047496795.1). Taxonomy (NCBI): domain Eukaryota; kingdom Metazoa; phylum Chordata; class Chondrichthyes; order Orectolobiformes; family Hemiscylliidae; genus Chiloscyllium; species Chiloscyllium punctatum. Next base: position 77,303,797 of record NC_092745.1, on the reverse strand, counting down.
AGTCAGATCCTATGAATGGTACTTGGGTCCCATGTTGAATCCAGGATGAAGTGGTGTTCCTGAATACTGAACATCTTTGCTGTCCTTCCCATCCCTTCCTCAAGTATCAATACCATTTCTGGCAGCACAGTGGGTAGCACTGCTGCCTCACAGTGCCAGGGATCTGGTTTTAATTCCACCATCAGTCGACTGTCTGTGTGGAGTTTGCACATTCTCCCTGTCTGCATGGGTTTCCTCCAGGTGCTCCAGTTTCCTCCTGCAGTCCAAAGATGACTGAAGGATCTGTTTCCATGCTGTAAAACTCTATGACTCAATGTGCAGATTAGATGGATTGGCCATGCTAAATTGCCTTTAGTGTCCAGGGACTGCAAGTTAAGTGGATTAGCCATGGAAATGCAGGGTTACAGGGATTGGGTAGAGGTGTGAGTCTGGATAGGATGGTCTTCAGAGGGTTGGTGCAGATTTGATGGGTCGAATGGCCTATTTCCACACTATAGGGATTCTATGATATTCTATGGTTAATAGTTTCTGTCTCTACAGAGTATCTGACTTCCATTTTGATTTCAGATTTCCAGTATCCATGATTAGGAAGAAATTTTATCCAACAGAATTTTCAAAGAAATATTGTTTGCACCTTTTCCAAAGCTGTATATAAGTCAATCAATTGCAGTATTAGTAGAACAACAAACTTTTTCCCATTATAGACAAGCAATGACAACTCTTAAGCCTGGCCTTCAGTGCATTATCAACTACTGGCAGCTGCATCTCAAATTTCTAAATTAGTTTAAAACATAGCACAGTGAGTCTCCCATACAAGCATTTCTCTATTAAAATGCTATGGCAAGTTCATTGTTTAAAATAATTGTCAATTATAAGTTTGGATCAGGTGCAAAAATGAGAATCAGAAGTCAGGAATATCATGGATTCTAAACCCACTCCATAATTTGAGCAGGCAACTACATCAATGTTGTGCTAAGCGATGCTGGTTTGTCAGGTGTACTATCATTTTTGAAATAACTAATCCCTGACCATATCTGTCCATTTAGCTGATAACAAATTCCATTCTACCAACAGCAGTTGATGGGGATCCAGCAACAAAAACTGCACATAAAATTAATCAGATTCTTGTACACTCAGACTTGCAAAAGCAATTCAGGAAAACACTGCACCCAGAAAAAAAATGACAGCACTGTTTCCAAAGCTGACGTTTTAATACTATTGCTGTCATATGGTCTTTATTTTGGAGCTAAAATAATTGACAATGTCAGTTTTGGGGTCTAGGGGCTTTTCCTATGCATGAAAGAAATGATGCAGGCAGCAAAACTGTGTACTGCTTTCTCATCATAATGATGTGGTGTGCAGCCCAGATAAATAAACTGTTAACAGGTTGCATGCTCAGCAGGGGATTCAGATGAGTATGTGGTGAGCACAACTTACAGCTAGCCTACACATCTTAAGGAGGTGATGCATTCAGGCAGTAACAGTTACTGGAACACAGAAAGAATTGAAATACCAACACTGCAACAGATTTGACAGAGCGTTTCCATGATTTCTGATGTAGTTTTGAAGACCATAGCTGAAAATGTGTTGCTGGAAAAGCGCAGCAGGTCAGGCAGCATCCAAGGAGCAGGAGAATCGACGTTTCGGGCATGAGCCCTTCTTCAGGAATAAGGAAAGTGTGTCCAGCAGGCTAAGATAAAAGGTAGGGAGGAGGGACTTGGGGGAGGGACGTTGGAAATGCGATAGGTGGAAGGAGGTCAAGGTGAAGGTGATAGGGCGGAGTCGGGGTGGGGGCGGAGAGGTCAGGAAGAAGATTGCAGGTTAGGAAGGCGGTGCTGAGTTTGAAGGATTTGACTGAGACAAGGTGGGGGGAGGGGAAATGAGGAAACTGGAGAAATCTGAATTCATCCCTTGTGGTTGGAGGGTTCCTAGGCAGAAGATGAGACGCTCTTCCTCCAACCGTTGTGTTGCTATGGTCTGGCGATGGAGGAGTCCAAGGACCTGCATGTCCTTGGTGGAGTGGGAGGGGGGAGTTGAAGTGTTGAGCCACGGGGTGGTTGGGTTGGTTGGTCCGGGTGTCCCAGAGGTGTTCTCTGAAACGTTCCGCAAGTAGGCGGCCTGCCTCCCCAATATAGAGGAGGCCACATCGGGTGCAGCGGATGCAGTAAATGATGTGTGTGAAGGTGCAGGTGAATTTGTGGCAGATATGGAAGGATCCCTTGGGGCCTTGGAGGGAAGTGAGGGGGGAGGTGTGGGCGTAAGTTTTGCATTTCTTGCGGTTGCAGGGGAAGGTGCCGGAAGTGGAGGTTGGGTTGGTGGGGGGGGTGTGGACCTGACGAGGGAGTCATGGAGGGAGTAGTCTTTTCGGAAAGCTGATAGGGGAGGGAAGGGGAGGGAAATATATCCCTGATGGTGGGGTCCGTTTGGAGGTGGCGGAAATGATGAAGGATGATACGATGTATATGGAGGTTGGTGGGAAGGTAGGTGAGGACCAGTGGGGTTCTGTCCTGGTGGCGATTGGAGGGGCGGGGCTCAAGGGCAGAGGAGCGGGAAGTGGAGGAGATGTGGTGGAGGGCATCGTCGATCACGTCTGGGGGGAAATTGCGGTCTTTGAAGAAGGAGGCCATCTGGGTTGTATAGTATTGGAACTGGTCCTCCTGGGAGCTGATGCGGCGGAGACAAAGGAATTGGGAATATGGGATGGCGTTTGAAGACCATAGGCCAGGAATTAGAAAACAGGAAGCAAGGTCGTAGGCTCAGAAATGAAAATTCTGCCCAAGTGTGGATGTGGATCTGAAAAGCAAGAGGAACATCTCCCCACAGGCAGGTCAGGTACTCATACGATTCTGTTCTTTTCAACAATTACATCTTCCTGTGTGGTTAAAGGCTAAATTTTAGTGGCAGCAGGAATTACTACTATTGCTGAAACCTGCCTCGCTCCACTTTTGGTTGTCATCCAGACTGCACCCTAGGAGTATGGTGTCTTGGCTTTCATTAGCAGGGAGATTGGTTTTAAGAGCTGCGAGGTTATGCTGCAGCTCTACAGAGCCCTGGTTAGACCATACTTGGGGTGTGGTGTTCACTTCTGGTCACTTCATCAGAGGAAAGATGTGGAAGCTTTAGAGAAGGTGCAGAGGAGATTTACTAGGATGCTTCCTGGACTGGAGGGCATGTCTTATGAAGAAAGGTTGAGGGAGCTACGCTTTTTCTCATTGGAGCAAAGAAGGATGATAGGTGACTTGACAAACATGTACAAGATGATGAGAGACATAAGTAGAGTGGATAGCCAGAGACTTTTTCCCAGGGTGGAAACAGCTATCACAAGGGGGCATAATTTTAAGGTGATTGGAGGAAGCTTTAGTGGAAATGTTTAGAGGTAGGTTCTTACACAGAGAGTGGTGGGTGCATGGAATGCACTGCCAGTGGTGGTAGTAGAGTCAGATATATTAGGGACATTTAAGCAACTCTTGGACAGGCGCATGGAAGATAGTACAATGAAGGGTATGTAGGTTAGTCTGATCTTAGGTTAGGAGTAGGATAAAAGGTTGGCAGAATATCTCGGGCTGAAGGGCCTGTACAGTGCTGTACTGTTCAATGTTCTATGTTCCATGGATCTCGCTTGCAACCAAGGACCTCTATGAACACTACATAGTGAACCCAACTGACCCTGGACATATCCAGGAGAAGGCAGAAGGCTGCCTCTTGCTTTCATAATGCCTCACTGGGTGTGATGCTGCAGGCCATCTGTGAGTGTAGGGATGTCCTCTTTCCTTGGAATAGCAACAAGAGATTATGCTGAGTTACCAAGTCTGTATGGATGGAGCTGCAGCTATCAGCACCTAAAGCCCTCAGCCATGAGATCAGTGCTGTAAATGGATGAATCTACTCCTGCCCATTGCCAGGTTAAGTACACTGTCTACTGAATGCTTTATACCTCATTTCAATTTCATTTAGCATAGTAAGTTTCCCACCGTCAAGAATATCACACACAAGTCTGGGCACCAGCCATCTCTTTCACATACCTCATGTACCTAAAAAATCTCAGTTGCATTAGTGTACTGCTGTCCCTCACCCATCACCAGGGCTCATACTTAAAAAAAAAACGGAGCTGGAGGCTGACCAGCTCAGTCACTTCTCAATGCAACCAGCTTAATGTACACAATACAGCTTCTTGCTAAAGGACAAGGATAGCACAAAATGTGGCATGGACCATGAGAATTGATACAAATTATTAGCAGAGACTAATAAAACATGATTTTGTATGATGCTCCTTGAGCTGTACCTTGATTACATTAAACTATCTTTAATTCCGAGCAATTACAATTACATTTGATTGCTACATACCACATTTTTTTCCAATTAACACATATCGACAGTCACAGCTCCAAGGGGCCCTTGAGGCACAATGATAAAGTTCCCACCTCTGGACCACGAAACCCAGGTTCAAGTCCCACTTGCTCTTGAATATGTCATAGTAACTTTGCAGATGTTGATTAGAATATGTCATAGTAACTACAGATGTTGATTAGAAAAATATCTATCGTGTATTTTTACTATCAATGCAGCGCAAGTACTAATGCAAATGTCTCTTAATTCACTGTGTTATGAAGTTGAAGGCGTGCACTGTAACTTTAAGAGAGAGCAAAAGCTGGGAAGCACCTGTCATGTGACAGACTACCAGGCACAGATTGTACTGGAAAATTGAAAGATGCAACATTTGGCTGTAAACCTGAGTTGTTTTGACCACCACTTGAATTTAACTAATCTTTTAAATTATGCCCCAAGATATTAAAACTCATTTGAATTTGAATTTTACTATTTTAACAACATCGAACCAATGAGACGATTTGATGTTTGGGGTATAAGAAGTCGACATTTTGGACAGTTAGCCAGAATAAGCACCAACTGCCATTGTCAGACAGACTGCCAGAACACTCTCTCTATCAAAGGTACCTTTTCCACATGAAAAATGTGTGCAGCAGTAGACTGAAGACAACCCAGGGAGATCTACAAATAGAGGAAGATCAACACCACAGACAAAATATGCTGTCTGGTTTTGAAAGTTGAGTTGCTGTAAATGTAATAGAGGCTTTATTGGATCAGTATATTGTTCTTGAGTGGGAGGTAGATAACAAAACTTTAAGAAAAAGGAGGCTGAGAGTTGTAAATAGTGGTTGTTTAATGTTCACTTTAGAGTTAAAGAATAAAATTGATATTTTTTGTTAAATAGTGGAATTTGGGTAGTTCTCTGTCATTCATACTTTAACAGATTACGAGGCGAGGTGAGTGTTTGGTTTAATTAGCAGAAAGGTTTACTGCCATGTCCTAACAGCTTGGGGGCTCAGGTCCGTGATTTGGACAGCTTTAGACAGATCCAGTCTGAGATTTGGACAGATTTGAACAGATTTGGGCTACAAAAGTTCCCAGCATATTTAAACACTTGCCAATTAGTGTCCTAGGTCTTTAAATAAAACGTAGGAGAGAGAATTTATTTAATTTCAGTATTTGTGGGTGGTTAAATTAAAAGTGAGATAAATGGCTCTTAAAACTGCTAAAGAGGTTCTGGATTTGAAGATGATTCCCAAATTTGCTGAGAAGTTCAGAAGGAAAAGAAAAGACCATATTTTTAGAATTAGCAAAATGGTTAGATTTGGTTTTAACTAAGGACAAAAGTAAAGCTGAAATTGTAAGGGATTGTGTTGCCGGTAGCATACAGACAGCAGGTGTTACGGGTAGCACATGAACTACCTGTAGGAAGTCACCTAGGGGTACAAAAGCATTTCTATAGGCCTGGAATGCACAATGATGTGGTTAACTCTTGCCATACATGTCATATATGCCAAATGATAGATAAGCCACAGGCAGTAATAAAACCAGCACCTTTGTTGCCAATTCCCACATTCAAACAACCTTTCATGCAGGTTATGATTGATTGTGTAGATCCCCTCTTGAGAACTAAAAGTAGGAACCAGTACTTGTTAACCATAATGGATGTGTCTCCCAGATTTCCGGAAGCAACTCCATTATGGAATATCAAGGCAAAAAAAGGTGGTAGAGGAGTTAGTAACTTTCATCACACGGTATGGGCTACCCAGAGAGATTCAGTTGGACCAAGGGTCAAACTTTACTGCTAGGCTGTTTAAGGAAGTCTTGGATAGCCTAGGTATAAAACATTTTAAATTCAGTGCATATCATCCTGAATGCCAGGGAGGTTTAGAAAGGTGGCATCAGACCTTGAAGACCATGTTGAGAGCACACTGTCAAGACTACCTGAACGATTGGGATAAAGGTATCCCATTCATATTGTTTGCCATTAGAGATGCCCCAAATGAACCTACTCAGTACACTGCCTTTGCATTAATGTTTGGGCATGAAGTGAGAGGCCCTTTAAAATTAATTAAAGAAAAATTAACAGGACCAAAGTCGGGGACCAAGTCGGAGATCTCACACTTAGTCTCTATATTGGAGGTGAGGGAGAGATTAAATAGAGTAGGTGAGTTAGCTAAACAGCACCTAAAGAGGGCACAGCATAGAATGAACCAGGTAGCAGATAAAAGCTCTGAGAATCGGATGCTTTCCCGAGGGGGATAATGTATTTGTACTGTTATCAGTGATAGGAGAACCCTTCAAAGCCAGGTTTAGTGGTCCCTATCAAATTGAGAAAGATTTGAGTCAGGTAAACTATCTAGTAAAGATGCCAGATAGAAAAAAAAGGTATTGGGTATGCCATGTGAACATGTTGAAATCATATTATATGAGAGAGAAAGAACTGGAGAAACAGGTGTTAGTTACTGCCCCACAGAGAGAGGAATCAAATTCAGATGATGTGGATTTTGATGTGCCTCAAAATAGATTACAAAATGAAGAAGTCCTTGAGGAGCGGGATAGGTTAGTAAGCTATCTGTCTCAGGGGCATAGAACGCAGTTGAAAGATGTGTTATTGTGGTATAAGGACATATGTGAGAATCACATGGGGAGGACTAACGCTATTGTACATGAGGTAGATGTAGGGAATACTGTTCCAATAAAACAACACTCCTATTGGTTTAATCCTTTCAAAGCCAGACAGATCCAGATGGAGATGGAGGCCATGCTTGACAAGGTCATCATTGAACCAAGCCACAGTGGAGTCCGCTGATTGTCTTAGTTCCCAAATCGGATGGGACTCAATGACCCTGTGTGGATTATCGGAAGGTCAATGCTGTTATAAAATTGACTCATATCCAATTCCTAGATTGGAGGACTGTATCGAGAAAGCCGGACAACCCAGTTACATCACCAAGTTTAACTTAATGCGTGGTTACCGGCGGTTACCTTTGTCAGAGTCAGTGCAAGAAATTTCTGTGTTTGTAACCCCAAATGGGCTATATCAGTTCAATGTGATGCCCTTTGGAATGAATAACGTATTTGCCTCATTCCAAAGACTCATGAACAGAGTTGTGGCTGAGTTAACAAACTGTGCAATCTGTTTGGACAATGTAATGATAACAAGGTACACTTGGCAGAGCTCTTTGAATGATTATGAGAAGCAAAACTGGCGATAAACTTGAACAAAACAGAATTCGTGAAAGCAGAGATGACGTTCTTGGGACATAACATTGGTCATGGAAGTTCAACCCCACAGAATGCAAAGACAAAGGCCATCGAGGAATTTGCTTGCCTAACCTCGAAGAAAGAGGTGCTTTGATTCTTGTTCCAAACTTTAGGAGTATGGTGGCATTGTTAACCGATTTGCTGAAGAAGAACATAAAGTTTTGGTGTATAGAACCATGCCAGGAGGCATTCAACCATTTGAAATCCATATTAACCACCAGACCAGTTTTAGCTCCACCAAACTTTTCAAAATCTTTTAAAGTTGCAACTGATGCTAGTGACATTGGAGTTGGAGCTGTACTCAGGAAGATAAGGAAGGAACTGAACTGCCAGTTGGTTACTTTTCGAAGAAGAACAACATCCACCAGAAGAAGTACTCCACAGTCGAAAAGGAACTATTGAGTTTGGTACTGGCCTTACAACATTTTAATGTGTACGTCATGAACAATGTGACCTGTCCTATATGTGACTCAATTGCCACAACAATATGGTTGACTTTTAACTGACTCTGAGCAATAAATACTGGCCGAATGAGAGATGCCCACATCACATGAGTGAATTAAAATGTAACTAAGAGATCTCACCCTACCATATAACAGCATAGAGATTTCCACTTTGGGTGTAAATTTATTGAGAATCAAACAAGACCTATAGCAAGAGAAAGAGGTGGTCAAGGTCTCTGACATTTGGAGGATTGTTGTGGAACAGGTTCTTGATGACCCAGTATAGATGTACCTCTTGACTTTGCCGTTAATAGAGGGAATCATTAGGCAGACTAATAAGCCTGGAGTGAAGGACAGGGGAAACTGTACATATTCTGTCTGATGTTATAGCTCCAGCATGTGAGTGGATAGAGTCTTGGGCTGTGTATCAGCCATTGCAGGCAGCTCGATCCAGCCAAACAATCAGTATCTGTCAGATAGGCATTCAAATCTCCACTCCATCAGGGGAGCCATGGATGAAGTCATTAATTGGCTTGGCAAGAGGAGGCTGCAGGACGTTGATCACTTTAAGTTCCACAACCCTTCAAGGGATGCAGGAGGTGGCATTGTGCACAGTCAGGGAAGAGGAGTGACAGATTGACACTCCAGGACTGTCATCTCCAGATACCCCAGTGGTGTCCTGCTGCACTCCCTCCCCTCTGCCAGTGAGACCAATGCTTCCATCAGCTCAGGCTGAGGATGTTACAACTGCACAGGAGTCCCCCATAGGCTGGACCCTCTAGGCGTTGGCCTACCAGAGGACCTTAATCAAAATCACCTGAGGCAAGGTGACAATCCAGTCAACAGGCTTCTAAAATCTCACCTGTAGCTGCCCAGGTGGCATATGATCATAGTGTTAGGACAAGAGAAAGAAAATTTGGAATTATTTTGAAGCGTTTGTGAAAGGATTTGTGAAATTTAAGTACTACTGTCAATTGAAATCTCTCACTTTTTCACACATCTGTCCTCTTAATCTTTCAAAAGTTCTGGCTATTCGTTGCAAATAATATGAAGAGGCCTTGAAGAATGTGAATACTTTGAAGAGTATCAGATGCAGTTTTACGAGGAGATGTATGGCTCTCATTTATTGTTGCTTTTTGGGAGGATGATGATCTATAAAAAGTGTAAATTTAAATTATGTGGCTGTGTTTCAGGAGAGACCCAGCCTAGTGTAGACATTCAACAGTTCATTCACACATGTTTAATTTTTGTCAAGCAAGTATTCATAATATGCTAATAAATGAGAATGTGATTCTTAAACATTAAGGTCAGATAATCTGAAAACCATGAAAAATTCTGAGAACTTAACAGCAATATTTTAACCCTCCATCAGGGTTTAGTCTCCTGCTCCAATATGTTCAATTATACACCATTCTGAAAGCTCCAGACAAGTCTGGAAGATTCTGAATGGAATGAGAACAGGTCACCATGAAGATCAATTCAAAGCACATGACCCTGTGGAATTGATTACAACATTAGAAAGACTTCAAAGTTGTAACATGAATGATCAAGGTCAGTGAAAGCATCTTCAAATACCATATCCTCTTTTGCATAGTGGGTAGCATGCCTGCCTCTCAGCCAGAGGCACCAGGTACAAATCCTACTCCAGAACTTGATAGACAAAGAAAGTGAACTTAATCCAACACATGCTAATATCTGCATAAGAGTGGGAGAGATTTCTGGTCAGCTATAAGATAGAAAAGTCAACATTTCTACCATCATTATCCATAGATCCAGACAATAACATGTGTAAACACGTGAGAGGCCAGAGCAACTTTGGCTCTGAATGAGCTGACACTACTTACCCAACAACCAAACACCACTCAATGCACCACATCTCTAACACTCACACATAAACAATCTTTAACAATCAGTACTTTTGTGTGCCTAACATTCAGATGCTCCACTTCACCCATCTAATGCTGCCAGCCTTGCACCCACATGTTAATTATCATATTCTTTCAGCTACAGACATCACTAAAATGCATTGCAACATCCTAAAACTCTTCCCTTTGTCTTTCAACACAGTTCACATTAACAGAAGACAACAGCAGTGAACCAATGCAGGACAGGCAGGCTTATATTTCCTGAAAATCTTGGAGAAGAGTCAGTGCCACTGTGAAAATACAGGTTGATAGTACTGCTGCTTGCAGCTACTTAAATCCCACTTGCCCCTCATCTAGCTCAAAGTGTAGGATATATATGGTGTGATCATTGATTGTCTGCCTTTCCTCCAACTTCTTCCTTCTCTAATGCCTACTTTTCCTTTTGTACCTGATGTCAGATAACCAAGAACAGCTTCCTGGCCAACCAGTTTAGTCTGACCAAGAAGGGTACAAGCAAAGGCACACAAAGCCCTGATGTTTCCAGCCACCACATCAACTCAGATACTGACATTATTTTAGAATGTAGTATAAAGACAGAATCAATAGATGGTGAGTTTCTGGCTCCAGCATAGATAGAGGAGTAAATAGAATGTGTGCTGGCTCCTTGGAAGGTGAGTTTTTGGATAGGATTTCAGTGGGGTGAGATACAAGCATAGGCTGGCGTCCATTCGTACTGGATTGCTTGGTGCACTATCAGATCTATCACAGTCTGCTGCCACTGTCAACGATTGCAAAAAGGTCAGATCCAACCTGGCTTAGGGCTTAACAGAACCTGCAGCACATGCCATCCCAGAAGTGGCAGTCAGTTCTCTCATGGTACTTGTGGACCCAACATTGATGATGGCTAATGTCTCAGCTTCTACTGCTGCACAAGCAGTATACACACAATATGATGGAGTCTTTGCATGTTGCCATGTAAGCTTGGCTTATTGCTGTGTAAACGAATTGCAGTCATCATGCTTGCAGATATCATAACTTAATGGGGCATGCAGTAGGACATATTAATTCAGTGACCTGTGACCATATGAATAGCAGAATTGTTGAGGCACATCTGTGGGGCAGGACTGTAATACAAATCTAATGTCCACTCCCAGGATGGTCATATTTTTTCTGTGCACTCCTGTCATTCTCCCAATATGCTTGTTGTTGCTTGTCTGTCAGCCAGCCAGCCCCACACTGCTACCACCAGTGCCTAATTGGCGCAGTCCAGTGTTGGGAACTCAAAATGTGAATTGCTACTTGGCTCAGGATAAATGTACTGTTTGTGCATGGCACTGGCAGAATAGTAAGCATGTACCTTTATGGTGCTCTGTGGATGGTCAAATACTAACAGCATTTTGAAGGTATTATACTGGAATTCAATTGTATATCTCTCAATTGAAATGGCTTTCTGCACCATTGGGATTTGACTATAGCCATGTTGTTTCTCTAGTTCTATCTGGTTGGAGAGAAGGTTATTAAAAGTTAAATGTGCATTTGGAAAGGCAAATCCGGATTAGGGATAGTCAACATGTCTTTGTGCGTGGGAAACCATGTCTCAATAACTTGATTGAGTTTTTTGAAGAGGTGATACAGAAGATTGATGAAGGCACAGCAGTGTCTATATGGACTTCAACAAAACATTTGACCATGTTACACTGGTTACTATGGTTAGATCACATGGGATCCAGTTGGATCTAGCCAAATGGATACAAAATTGGCTTGAAGGTAGGAAACAGAGAGTGATGGAGGAGGGTTGTTTTTGGATTAGAGGCCTGTGACCAGTGGTGTGCCACAAGGTTCAGTGCTGGGTCCACTGCCTTTCATCACTTATGTAAATGATTTGGATGTGAATATCGAAAGTATGGTTAGTAAGTTTGCAGATGACACCAAAAAGGTGGTGTTTTGGACAGTGAGGAAGATTATCTCAGAGGACTTTGATCAGATGGGTCAAAGGGTTGAGGTGTGGTAGATGGAGTTTAATTTAGATAAATGTGAGGTGTTGCATTTTGGTAAAGCAAATCAGAGCAGGACTTATACAGTTAATGGTCGGGGCCTAGGGAGTATTGCCGAACAAAGAGACGTAAGGTGCAGGTACATAGTTCCTTGAAAGTGGAGTTGCAGTAGGCAGGGTAGTGAAGAAGGCATTTGGCATGCTTGCCTTCACTGCTCATAACATTAAATAAATGAGTTAGGATGTCATTTTGCGGCTGTACAGTACATTGGTTGAACCCAATTTTAGAATACTGCATGTAATTCTGGTCACTATTCTGTAGGAAGGATATTATTAAACTTGAGAGGGTGCAGAAAATATTTAGAAGGATGGTGCCAGGAATGAATGGTTTCAGCTAGAAGGAGAGGCTGAATAGGCTGGAGCTATTTTCCTTGGAGCACTGGAGGCTAAGGAATGGCCTTAAAGAGGTATATAAAATCATGAGGGGCATGGATAGGGTGAACAGCCAAGGTCTTTTTATCCTGGGTAGGCGAGTTTAAAATAAGAGAATGTAGGTTTAAGGTGACAGGGAAAAGTATTAAAAAGGACCTGAGGGGTATTTTAGGGTTCCATGGTGATGCTATTATATAGCATTAGTGCAGGGAACATCATACTATTAAAAATACGTTTAATTGTGAGTAGAAGGTGGTGTTATTGGGTTTGCAAGTTTGCAAATGGCAGGCTAAGTATCAAAGCAACATTAGGAGCAATGTGTTATGACACTAAACATTCTAGCTTCTTTCGAATATGGTGCTTCATGCAGGCGATGGCGGAAGTGGCCGAATAGAGAATGGTTGATATTCTCAAGACTGCAGGCACACCTGGCACTGATGATAGTGCCAAAGTTTTGCACTGAAGTCTTTTTGAATATAAAGAAAGGTTTTGCTGCTTCAGTACTTATTATAAAATTCTGTTTGCTTACACTTACAGATGAAGGCTGTAAATGCTTGCTACTTCCTCCCTGCACCCCCACCTTGCAGATAGTTGATAAGAATCAACCACCAGCCCCTTGACATCTGCTGGAGCCCTTCACTCAGGCCTCTCCTGAGCAACTAATAACTGTTTTTCTACCGCAGAGCAGGAAATCCCTTCGTGATTATGCAACTGCTTCTTCATCCCTGCTTGAATTGCAACAAGAAGGCTCACAATTAAACAATCCTGCTTTTATTTCAGTGCCAGAAGTCACTTATTATTTGACAGCAGAATATGCCATTCCAAAGGGGAGAAAAATGTTGAAAACCTGTAAAACTTAGAAATAAACATACAGGTTGTACTGGACCCACATCTTCAAGTACATAAGATGTGCTAGGCCTGTATATGTGCATTTTTACTGGTTATTCAATGTCTAGAAACCTTGAATTAAGCTGCAATTGGAGCATTATGTTCAATTCTGGGCACTACAACTCAATTATGATATCAAGGCTGTCGAAGATTTGCAGGAAGACTTATTAGAATAGGACAAGAATTTAGAACTTCATTGTAGAGGGATCCTGGAGACTGGGATTGTTCTGCCAAGGGCAAATCATGAAGGTTTTGATACACTAAATAAGGAAATACTGTTTAAAGAACAACAATGCTTAGGGAGCTATCAAAATAAGGAAAATTTGCTTTATGCAGCAAGTTGTGACTTGGAATGCACTGCCTAATATGATTAGTTACAGTGCTGAAAGAGACCATTCAGCCCATGATATCTGCTGAATAATCTAGCTACGCATTCTAATTCCACTTACCAGCACTTCATCTGCAATCTTGCAGGCTACAGCACTTCAAGTACATATCCAGGTTCTCTTTTAAAAAGTTGAGGATTTCCACTTTAATCATCACAGTGGACAGCAAATTCCAGAAGCATATCATTCTCGGTGAAAAAAAACTTTCTCGCAGGTCATTTTAAACCTTCTATCAAACACATTAAATCTGTGCCACCTGATAATTAACTGCTCTGCTAAAGAAAACAGGTCTTCTCTGTTCACTCCTTTGAAATCCCTTATTTTGTACACCTCAATAAGTTACCCCTCAGCCTCCCATGCCGAAAGAACCAATCATAGCCTATCCAAATCTTTCTTCAGCTACAACTTTCAAGCTTTGGCAACGTTCTTGTAAATTTCCTCTCCATAATCAGTTATGTCCTCCTGTAATGTGATGACTGGACCTGTACACAAAACTGTGGCCTAACTAGTGCCTTATACAGTTCCAGCATTACCTCTCTATTCTTGCATTCAATCCACTACCCAATGAAGGAAAGCATCCCATCTGCCTTCTTTATCACCTCATCTATCTATCCCACCAGTTTCAGGGACCTGAAATGTGTATCACTTTGTCTATTCCTCTCAATACTCTCCTATTTACAGTGTATTTCCTTGCTTTGTTTGGCTTCTCAAAATGCATAACCTCTAACTTCTCCAGATTGAATTTGATTTGCCAATTATTCATCCACTCAACCAAGCCATTGAAATCATTCTGAAGTCAACTGCCAACCTCAAAGAAAAGAATCAACTAATGATCATTATCCTTTATTTCCTGTCACTGTGCTAATTTTGGAATTAACTTGCCACATTCACCCAGGCCTTAATTGCTCTGACCTGTCTATCATGTGGGAGCTTGTCAAATGCCTTATAATAATCCACGGACACAACATTCACTCTATTACCTTCAAACTTTCTCAAACAATTCCAGTAGGTTAGTAACTTTCCCTAACAAAATCATGATGACGATCCCTGATTAATCCTTGATTAATTTCCAAGTAATAGTCAGTCTGGCCAGCCAATAATTAATTGGCCCATTCTTAAACCTTTTGAATAATTGTACAATGTAGAATACCTACAGTGTGTATACAGGCCATTTGGCCCAACAAGTCCACACCGACCCTTTGAAGAGAAACCCAACGAGACCCATTTCCCTACCTTATTACTCTGCATTTACCACTGACTAATATATCTAAACTACACATCCCTGAAAACTACAGGCAATTTAGCATGGTCAATTCACCTAATCTGCACATCGTTGGATTGTGGAAGGAAACCAGAGCACCCGGAGGAAACCCATGCGGACTCTGGGAGAATGTGCAAACTCCACATAGACAGTCACCAGAGACTGGAATCAAATGGCGGCTCCCTGGTGCTGTGAGGCAGCAGTGCTATCCACTGAGCTACTGTGCAGATCTCCAAATCTTTGCTACCCCATCTGTTCATAGTAAGGATTGAAAAATGATCCTGAGCATTTCTATTCCTCCCTGGCATCCTTTAACAGCTGAGGGTTCAATTTAAAAGGTCTTGGTGATTTATTCACCTTTAAGGAGATGGACCCACCTAGTACTTATTTCCCTCATCATCTTTATGTCATAAAATGTTTTACTCCTCTTGAACTAGAAAGTCTGCACCATCCCTCTCCTTTTTGAAGGGATAGAGAAAATACTGTCAAGAATCTTTCCCACATCTTTTGCTTCAATGCACAAGTTACCAAGTTACCTAAAAGACCCAACCCTTTACTTCATCATCTGCTTGTTCTTAATGTACTGAAAACATCAGTGGATATGGAGGTAGTGTGGGAAAGTGGCAATGAATAGTTGCCACTTGAATCAGCTGTGATCTAATTGAATGGTGGAGCAGGATTGGTGGGCTGGATAATTCTCTTCCTAGTTTCCTGCAATATTTAATACTGCAGTTAGAGTAAGACTTTTTTTTGTATTCATTTTTGGGATTTGTGCATTGCCAGCATTTATTGTCTTTCCCCAAGTGCATTTAGGAAGACAGTGATTAGCTAACACATTGAATGACTGCAGGTCATTGCATTATGTGCAATCACTGTGTCATTGGTAAGTGAATTGCAGGATTTCAAAGGACAAAATATTTCCAAGTCAAGGATGGTGCGAAACACTTGAAGTGGTACTATTTCCTTAACCTGTTTGCTTGTTTTCTCTGTGGTGGAGACTTTGGGTTTGGAAGGATTACATTTATTCTCCATCGTGAATTGTCCAGAGAGCAGTTAAGAGTCAATTGCATTGCTTTGGGTCTGGAGTTATATGTAAGCCAGACCAGGTATGGATGGCAAAAACAGAAGTTACTGGAAATGATCAGCAAGTCTGGCAGCATCAAGAAGAGAAATCAAAGTTAACATTTTGGGTCCAGTGACCCTTCCTTAGAGCTGATGGTAGCTAGAAAACTGTCAGTTTATATGTCAGGGAAGGGGTTAAGGAGTAAACGATAGGTAGGGATAGAGCTCAAAGAGACAGAAGAATAGTTGGACTGACAAAGGGGTCGATAACGATCTGGCTGGGAGGGCAAATAGCTGTTAATGAAGACTGTCAGTGGCTAACAAGAGGTAATAGCAGACTATGTGATGACAAGACCTAGTGTAGGTGGTAGGGGTCTAGGACATGGGGGAGTTCAGGCCCTAAAATTATTGAATTGATATTGAGACCGGAGGGCTGTTGGGTCCCCAAACAGAAAATGAGGTGTTATTCTCCCAGCTTGGACTGACTTTCCCTGCAGCAAGTCTGAGACAGAGATGTTGGCCAGGAAACAGGATCATGTGTTAAAGTGACAGGCAACTAGAAGCTCAAGATCTTTTTTGCAAGCAGGTCATAGATGTTCTGCAAAGTAGTCACTCAGTCTACGCTTCATTTCCCCAATGTAAAGAAGACCACATTGCGAGCAGAGAATGCAGTAGACGAGGTTGTGAGAAGTACAGGTGAAGTGCTACTTCACCTGGAAGGTATGTTTGAGCCCTTGGATACTGAGGAGACAGAAGATAAGTGTTACACCTTTGGCAGTTGCTGGGGAAGGTGCCATGGGGCTGTGGTGGGGTGTTGGGAGTGAAAGAAGAGTGTACCAGTGTGTTCCAGAGGAATGGTCTCTGTGGAAGCCAGAAAAGTGAGGGGAAGGTAATATGTGTGTTGGTGGCATCTCGTGGGAGGTAGTGAAAATGGCAGCTGATGATCTTATGTTTGTAGATGCTGATGGGATGGTAAGTAAATACAAGGGAAACCCTATCGCTGTTGCGGGAGAGAAGAGAGGGGATGAGGGCAGAACTGTGGGAGATGGGTCAGACCTTGTTGAGGGCTGTGTTGACAACAGTGCTGGGGAATCCTTGGTTGAAGATGGTGGACATTTCGGAGGGTCTCTTGCTGAAGTTGGCCTGATTAGGATGGAGATGGAGGAATGGGAGAATGGAATGGAATCTTTACAGGAAACTGGGTACGAGGATGTGAGTCCAGGTAGGTGTGGGAGTCGGTGGGCTAATATTGGATATTAGTGGCCAGTCTAAACCCAGAAATGGAAACAGAGATGTCGAGAAAGGGAAGGGAGGAATCAGAGGTAGACCAGATGAAAGTGAGAGTGGGGTGAAAATTGGAAACGAAATCGATTAACTTTTCTAATACCGGACAAGAGAGGGAAGCAGCACCAATGATATTATCGGTATATCACAGAAGAGCTGTGGATGAGGCCAGAATAGGACTGGTTGAAAGTGTGGACTGCTAGAGATTAGAGTCAAGAGTATGGTGCTGGCAGGCAGCATCCGAGGAGCAGGAGAATCGACGTTTCGGGCAAGAGCCCTTCATCAGAATAGGACTGGAACAAGGAATGTACCCCACGCACCCCATGAAGAGATAGGCATAACGGGGGCTCATGTGAGTACCCATGGCCACTCCTCTGACCTGGAGAAAACGAGAGGAGTTAAAGAAGTTGTTGATGGTGGGGACAAGCTCAGTAGTATGTGGGGATTGGTCAGGTATTTGCTCCAAGAAGAGGCTGAGAGATCTGAGACCATCCAAGTAGGAGATGGACGTGTAAAGGGATTGCACGTCCATGGTAAAGAGGAGGCGACTGGAGCCTACAAACTGGAAATTCTGAAACTGCCATAAAGCGTCAGAGGAAGCATGGACATATATGGGCAGGGATTGGACTAGGGGAGAAAAGACTGAGTCAAGGTAGGAAGAGAGGGCTTCTGTGGGCCAGGAGCAGGCTAAAACAATGGGTCTACCTGGGCAGTTAAGGATGGCAGTTCCCTTCTCTGAGGGATATGAGTGAACCAGATGAGTTTTTCCAATAATCGACAATGGATTTGTGGCCATTATCGGACTCTTAATTCCAGATTTTCATTGAATTCAAATTCCACCATCTGGCAGATTCAAACTGGATCCCCAAAACATTACCTGAGTCTCTGAATTAACCGTTCAGCGATAATGCTATTAGGTGGTCACATATGACTGCAAGGTGCTGTCAAAGAGTTGTGTCAAGTGATATTGTGCATGTTATTGGTAGTACACCCCACAGCAGTGGTGCGCAGTTTACGTTGGGAATAAATGTCTAAAGTGGTGGATTGGCGGGGGAAAGACAATCAAACAAGCTGCTTTGTTATGGATGGTTGAGCTTCTAAACTTTAGTTGGAGCTGCACTCGCCAGGAAATTAGAGAGTATTCTATTAACTCCTGACTTGTGCCTTGTAATAATGGATAGACTTTGAGGAATTAGCAGAAGATTTACTCACTACAGAATTCACAGCTTTTGATCTACTCTTATAACTGCAGTATTTATGGTCCAGTTGAATTTCTGGTCAATACTGATTCCCAGAATGTCAGTGATGGGCAATGAAGTGATGGATGTTGTTGGATATCAATGAGAGGTTGTTAAGATTCTCTCCTGTTGGAAATGATCATTTCTTGGCACAAACATTACTCATGGGATGAATGGATTGCAAACTACATAAAAAAGCAGAAATATACAATAACATAAAAAATTGTCTCAAAGAGTTATTTTAAAAAACAAGGGAAGAACAATAAACAAAACAAAAGAAAATGATGGCAATCATAATAAGTGCCTAAATGTGAATATGTGAAGAAAATAGTTTGATTGTAAATAAAAATATGGACAGATTAAATGGTAAATAACAGGTAAAATCTAAACAGTAGAACAATACAAGGTCTGTCACCTTCAACCAGGTGAAAGATGTAACTTGCTGTATTTAATCAGTAATGTGGATGTGAGTTGTTACATTTGGTTATGGCTCACAATTATACTTTACACTTTGCTTTTATCACCACTGTTTAATAAACCCTGGCTAAGGAACTACTGTTTGTTGAGGCACGAACAGAGGATTTGGTTTCTCATATAACCACCACAAGTTCTTCATCACCCAGCAGAAACCTAGTCAGCCTCAATTTGTTTTCTCCTTTGATGCTGTTTGCATGCTTAACACCAAGTGCAAAGTACATAATTCAACAGCTACAAACAAACAGTGCAAAAATAGAACGGCACTGTGCATTGATTAAACTTGCTGCTGAAGTTTTCATAAGATAAAATTGCACATAAAGAATAAACCCTAAGTCATCCAAGCTTCTGTATAAAACTGAACAAAGCAAGTAAAAATCTGAACTTAGTGCTGAATGCACTTGTGTGGAAACGGAACATTTTACTGCTTCCTCCTGAGCACAGGTCTCAGCATATGTTTCAAAAAAACAGCCTTGCTAACAGCTTACAGAATTCAGCTGAAATAACTTTCCTTCCTTCCTGTTCTGCTCTATTCTTTAAGAGAACAAGTTAATATTAGATCGTGGCTTGTATATCATCAGCTGTGTAAACAAACTATTTAATTTTGCTAATTTTTTTCTCTTGTTTACTTGGAAGCATCAACTCCAGTTTAGTCATTCGTTAAAATCCAGTACCTCATCCAAATGGCCATTATATAAGAAGGTGAACAATAGGATAATTTTAATGTTGGCTAATGTTGTGAAGCATGTGGTACTGATTCAGTCACCCACCATGCATCTCTCCAATTCAGCATTTCCACCACAGTAATGCTGTTCAGAAATATTGCCATCTGCTGCTGATTTAACTGCCTTTCATTCACTCACCATTGCAATTGTCTTTTCCTAACCTTAACCTATTACTTCCTACCTACTCTCATGAACTGCCTGTGAACACTGCTTCAAAGATAGTCACATACCTGTAAAAATCAGCCACACAGGAATCAGTACAGGGGCCACAATTATTCCCTATATATTAATGACTTCGATAAGGCAAGTTAATATATCAAAGCCCAGTTTGTGGATGACACAAAACTAGGTGAGAAGAAAGTGTCTGACACAAAGAGGCAAAGTGAGAGGTCAAAAACTTGGCAGACGAAATATAATGTGGGGAAATGTGAGTTATGCATTTTGGCTGGAAGAATAGAGAAGCTAAATATTATTTAGATGGAGAAAGACTGCAGAAAACTATAGAACAGAGGGATGTGGGAGACATCATCAATAAATCGCAAAAAGCTAGTGTCCAAGTTCAACAGGTGATAGGGAAGGCAAACAGGAGGTTGGACCGAAGGGTCTGTTTCCATGCTGTACATCTCTATGACTCTATGACTCTTTTATGTTGAAGGGAATAGAGTATCAAAGTAGGAAAAACTTGATAAAGTTATACAAGGCAAAAATGAGGACTGCAGACACTGGAGACTAGAGTGTGGTGCTGGCAAAAGCCATTCATCAGGAGGGAGGCTTGGAGCCTCGGGGGTGGAGGATAAATGGGAGGGGGTGGAACTGGGGGAAAGATAGCTGAGAGTGCGATAGGTGGGTGAAGGTGGGGATAACGGTGATAGGTCAAAGGGGAGAGTGGAGCGGTTAGGTGGGACGTCAGATGGACAGTTAGGACAGGTCATGGGGATGGCGCTGAGCTGGAAGGTTGGAACTGGGATAAGGTGGGGGGAGGGGTAATGAGCAAACTGCTGAAATCCACATTGATGTCATGGGAGTTGGAGGGTCCCAAGGCGGAAGACGAGGCGTTCTTCGTCCAGGCGTCGGGTTGTGAGGGAGTGGTATTGGAGGAGGCCCAGGACCTGCATGTCCTTGGTGGAGTGGGAGGGGGAGTTGAAGTGTTCGGCCATGGGCGGTGGGGTTGGTTGGTGCGGGTGTCCTGGAGATGTTGTCTGAAGTGCTGTGCAAGTAGGCATCCTGTCTCTCCAATGTAGAGGAGACCACATTGGCAGAAATGGATACAGTAAATGACGCGTGGAAGTGCAGGTGAAACTTTGATGGATGTGGAAGGATCCCTTGGGGTCTTGGACAGAGGTGATGGGGGAAGATTTGGGCGCAGGTTTTGCAATTCTTGCAGTGGCAGGGGAAGGTCCCAGGAGGGGAGGGTGAGTTGGTGGGGGGTGTGGACTTGACGAGGCAGTCGCAGAGGGAACAGCCATTACAGAAAGTGGATACCGGTGGGGAGGGAAATGAATCTCTGGTGGTGGGGTCCGTTTGTAGGTGGCGGAAATGGCGGAGGATGATGTGACGTATATGGAGATTGGTCGGGTGGAAGGTGAGGACCGGGGTGGGGGGGGGGGGGGGGGGGGTGGTTCTGTCCTTGTTGCGGTTGGATTTCACCAGTTTCCTCATTTCCCCTCCCCCCACCTTATCCCAGTTCCAACCTTCCAAGTTGGCACCACCCTCATGACCTGTCCTACCTATCCATCTTCCTTCCCACCTATCCGCTCCACCCTCCCCTCCAGCCTATCACCATTACCCCACCTCAAACCACTTATCACATTCTCAGCTACCTTCCCGCAGTCCCACCCCCCTCCATTAACTCTCCACCCCCGAGACTCCCAGCCTCATTCCTGATGAAGGGCTTTTGTCCGAAACGTCAATTTTCCTGCTCCTTGGATGCGGCTTGACCTGCTGTGCTTTTCCAGCACCACACTTTCGACTCTAAAGTTATACAAGACCCTAGTCATACCACAGCTGGAATACTATGAATAGTTTTGAGTCACCTATCTAAGGAATGACATACTAGCAATTGAGACAGTCCAGAGAAGGTTGACTAGGTTTGATAACAAGTTTGGAGGGATTGTCTTATGAGGGGATGGTGAGTAAGTTGAGTCTTTACACATTGGTATTTAGAAAAATGAGATGTGATCTCATTAAAATGTATAAGACTCTTAGGCTACTTGGCAGATTGAATGATGGGATGAGGGAAAAGATTGATTACCCCTTGCGGAGAATTTAGGACCTCAGGAGATATTCCCAGAATTAAGGGTCATACTTTTAATACAGAGATCAGGAGGAATGACTTCTCTCAAAGGGCAGTGAATCTGTGAATTCTTCACTGCAGTGGGTTGTTGAATCTGTGTGGTTAAATATATTCAAGGCTGAGATAGACAGACTTTTAATCAGTAAGGGAATCGAGGGTTATGGCGAAAAGGCAGGAAAGTGAAGTTGAGGATTATCAGATCAAACATGATCTCATCGAATAGAAGAGCAGAATCAATAGGTTGAATGACCTATATCGCCTCTTATGTTCTGTCATCTTATGGTATTCAAAGTAATTTCAGTCTCTGAACCAGCACAATAGGCTGATGGTACTTTACCCAGTGTGTGAATGAAGTGTAAATGACCCTACTGACTGATAGTGTGACTTGAGAGTGGGAATCCTGCCGATCTTTTATTACCTTTCTATCTTTGGAATGCTGAGCCCAGTTACCTGCACTCTCATTTAGCTCAGGTAATTTTCACATACAGAAGTAAAAAGCTCTATTATCTTCACACTTTGAAGAGAATGTGCACATTTCATATTTTTCTATGTGCAAGGTCTTTCTGCAAATTCAATATCTCTCCAAATTAATCAATTAACTTGGATTATGACTGACAACATTTGATAACCTAGCTATGTAAAAAATGTCAATATTTGTTGCCAATGTGCAATTGTAAACTATGGATGTCTGCAACTACTATGTTGTATATTATAAATGTATGTTATAATTCTATACATTGTACCTTACAAAATTTGAAAACAATTTATATCTTCTCCATCCCTCCGTTCATATCTAAAAAATGGAACCAGAATCATTTGCGAAACTGAAGCATTTACTTAACACTGTATGCCAATTCCAAATTTGGGGAATTTGTAACTCAGAACACCACAATACATAAACATGGGCCTTATCAGTAGGTCAAAATTTGAGTGACCTGATGCCACAGATTATGCCCCCAGACTTTCACTTTCAAACATTACTTTTGTCTTTGCCTGCATTCTCCAAATGCCTATCTCATCCATAGATAATGGTCAGCACAAGTGGAACTGAGTAATCCACAGGTTGTTAAAGGGATACGTAACTGCTCTCAAGTAAATTTCTGGACTGTTTTGGTTGTATTGCATGTGTTTTTTTGTTACTTAGACAACTGGGAAGTTGAGATGTCATGTCTGGTCCAGCCTCTTGCTCCAAAAGCTTTGAAAGAGTTGATTTATTGGACAGTGTATTGCTGAAGGTGAACTTGGATTTGGATGTGATAAATATCTGATGCTAGTTTTTTCTCCCATTTGTTGAAGAGACAAAAGAAAAAACAAACTTATGTAGGAACAGGAATAGGTTATTCAGCTGTTGACTATTCTCAAACATTCTAACATATTATTGCTGATGTGTTCCTTAGTCTTATTTACCCATAATCAAGAAGAAGCTGAGATTCAATAATATTGGCTCCAGAAGGTTTCAGGGATGGAATTAGAGATTAACATAATTCCAAGCACAATGGTACTTGTGTCACAGAGATATAAAAAGTGGAATGGGTCTAGATGGTGAATGCCCAACTTTATTATCAAGTAAAGTATCAAAAAGAGTCTAATTGCTTTCCAATTGCTGCACATGTTAAACACTTTGAGCTGATTCCTTCTGTTGTAACATCAAACAAAAAGAATAGGTCAGCATAATCTCTTCCTCAATGAACAACAGAGGATGAAAATAAAAGTTACTTGAGAAAAAAGAAAGTACAGGCAGTATCTGAGGAGCAGGAGAGTCGATGTTTTGAGCATAAGCTCTTTAACAGGAATGAGGGGGTGGCCCAAGGGGACTGAGAGATAAATGGGAGGGGAGTGGGGCTGGGGTAAGGTAGATGGGAATGCGATAGGTAGATGAAGGTAAGGGTGAAGGTGATAGGTCGGAGAGGACGGTGGAGTGGATAGGTGGGAAGTAAAATGGACAGGTAGGACAATTTAAGAGGGCAGTGCCAATTGGAAGGATGGATCTGGAATAAGGTGTGGGAGGGGAAATGAGGAAACTGGTGAAATCCATTTTGATTCCATGTGGTTGGAGGGTCCCAAGGCGGAAGATGAGGCGTTCTTCCTCCAGGCGTCAGGTGGCTAGAGTTTGGCTGCGGAGGAGGCCCAGGACTTGCATATCCTTGGCTGAGTGGGAGGGGGAGTTAAAGTGTTCGGCCACAGTGAAGTGAGGTTGTTTAGTGCATGTATCTCAGAAATGTTCTCTGAAATATTCTGCAAGTTGATATCCTGTCTCCCCAATGTAGAGGAGACCACATTGAGAGCAATGGACACAGTAGATGACTGTGGAAGTACAGGTAAATCTGTCGGACGTGGAAGGATCCTCTATGGCCTTGGATGAAGGTGAGGGAGGGGGAGGTATGGGTGCAGGATTTGCACTTCTTGCGTTGGCAGAGGTACGTGGAACAGTCCATTTTCCGCAGCTACACCGGCACCATTTTCTACCTTTTCCTTGACTACATCAATTACTACATCAATCAGCGCCACCTCGTGCTCCCGTGAGGAGGTTGAACAGTTCATCAGCTTCACAAACACCTTCCACCCTGACCTCAAGTTCACCTGGACCATCTCGGACACCTCCGTCCCCTTCCTGGACCTCTCCATCTTCATTTCCGGTGACCAACTCAACACGGACATCTACTACAAAGCCACCGACTCCCACGGCTACCTGTACTGCACCACCTCTCACCCTGCCTCCTGTAAAAATGCTATCCCATATTTCTAATTCCTCTGCCTCCACCGCATCTGCTCCCAGGTGGACCAGAAGAATGTGGTCTCCTCTTCACTGGGAAGACAGGACGTCAACTTGCAGAACATTTCAGAGAACATCTCTGGGACACATGCACTAAACAATCCTACTGCTCGGTGGCTGAGTACTTTAACACCCCCTCCCACTCTGCCAAGGATATGCAAGTCCTGGGCCTCCTCCACCGCCAAACTCTAGTCAACCGACGTCTGGAAGAAGAAAGCCTCATTTTCCACCTTGGGACCCTCCAACCACATGGGATCAATGTGGATTTCACCAGTTTCCTCATTTCACCTCTGCCACCTTTTCCCAGAGCTAACCTTCCAACTTGGCATCACCCTCCTTAGCTGTCCTACCTGTCCATCTTTCTTCTTACCTATCCACTACACCCTCCTCTCCGATATATCACCCTCATCCCTACCTTCAACCATCTTTTGCATTCCCAACTACCTTACCCCAGCCCCACCCCCTCCCATTTATCTCTCAGTCCCCTTGGGCCACTCCTCATTTCTGATGAAGAGCTTATGCTTGAAACTTCGACTGTTCTGGTCCTGGGATGCTGCCTGACCAGCTGTGTTTTTCCAGCGCCACACTCTTTGACTCAGATCTCCAGTATCTGCAGTGGTCACTTCCTCCTCATAAAAGAAAGTTTACACGGTTTTACTCACATGAAGCAAGATATGACCCATCAGCACCTCTCTTCAGGTATATGGTGTAGTTGGTGATAAATCCTTGTTGTTCTTCAAGAGAAATTTCTCCCCATTTTAAAAGTACTTGCTGTCCGGCAAATTTCAACACGGAAACATTTGGTCCTGTTGTAGGTTCTAAAAACAGAAATATCAAAATTTCTATGCAGTAAATGTAGGGAGATCTCAGATTGGAGTGGAAATACATATCTCTCATACTTAATAGCCCCAGAAGGCCACAGCTGATTGAGTAAGGGGGAAACATCATAGATGAGGGGCAAGAATTGTGCAAACAACCAGAAGATAGGGAAAACCAGGCGAGACCATAAATGTGGCCAGCAAGTTTAAGAGACAGACAATAAATAGAGAGAGGTATAGAGAGAGATCCTTGGTTTGAAGGAGAAATGAGATTGGCCAACAACCAGAAGACTTATTTGAGACACCAGGATGAAGATTCAAAGTTCTCCTTACCCATACGCAATGCTATAAACTGCATATAACTTCTGATTCTGCTGATTACAGCTCAATTAACGTTTAGAACTTCTGAGGCATGGGAAACTTTGATTTTTAATTTATATTGCATCCAAATGACAGAAACAAAATGTCATCTGAGTCTTATAATCAAAGACCTACTTTTCCAGAGAGTCTGCATAGTTAAAACAGAAAAATGCATACAAACAGTAGGTTGAGATCTGGTTTCACAGATCCATTGATTTATTTCTTTACTGTCTATTGTTGCAAAGGGTAGTTTGGTGTTAAGATTACCCATTCTATATCCCATCATTATTTATACTCAGTATGTTGTACCTGTTTAATATAATAGAGACAGAAGTAGGTCATTTAGCTCTTTGGGCCTCTTTCACTACTGATCAGTACGATTACAGCTGATCTATGACTGAACTCCATTTATCTGGCTTTGCCTTTTTTTTACTATCTATCAAAAAATCTATCAATCTCAAATTCAAAATTTATAATTGATCAAGAATAACATGCCTTTTAGGTAAGAGTTCAAGAGCTTTACTAATCTTTGACTTTAGAAGTGCTTCTAACTTCTCTTCTGAAGGTCTGGCTCTAATTTGTAGTCTAATGCCACAATCCTACTCCCTCTAACAGTGCAAGTAAGCTTTTTCTATCTACCCTGTTTGTCATCCTTAATTAAGTCTCATCATAACCTCCTAAATTCCAGGAAATACAACCCTCATTTAAACGATATCTTCTTGTAATTTAACACTATGAGTCCAGATAATATCTACATTGCACAGCCTCCTCAGTCAACACGTCTATTCCACGTATGACCATTCATAGTCTACAAGTATGTATAACTATGGCTTTCAATAGAGGAGTCATGACTTCTACTAGTTTAATTCTGTTTGTCTGGATATAAAAGTCAACATTACATTTGAATTATTTTCTGCAATTATAGTGTCAGAGTCAGAGTCATAGAGATGTACAATGTGGAAACAGACCCTTCGGTCCAACTCTTCCATGCCAACTAATCTAGTCCCCTTTGCCAGCACTTGGCCCATATCCCTTTAAACCCTTCCTATTCATATACCCATCCAGATGCCTTTTAATTGTTGCAATTGTGCCAGCCTCCACCACTTCCTCTGGCAGCTCATTCCATACACACACCACCCTCTGTGTGAAAATGTTGCCCCTTAGGTCCCTTTTATAGCTGTCCCCTCTCACTCTAAGCATGTGCCCTCTCATTGTGGTGTCCCCCATCCCAGGGAAAAGACTTTGTCTGTTTATTCTATCCATGCCCATCATTATTTTATAAACCTCAATAAGGCCACCCCTTAGCCTTCGACACTCCAGAGATAACAGCCCCAGCCTATTCAGCCTCTGCCTATAGCTAAAATCCTCCAAGCCGGCAACATCCTTGTCAATCTTTTCTGAACCCTTTCAAGTTTCACGCCATCCTCCCGATAGGAAGGAGACCAGAACTGCATGCAACTTTCCAAAAGTGGCCTAACCAACATTCTGTACAGCCACAATGAGACCTTCTATACTCAATTCTCTGACCAATAAAGGAAAGCATACCAAACGCCTTCTTCACTATCCTATCTACCTGTGACTCCACCTTCAAGGAGCTATGAACCTGCATTCCAAGGTCTCTTTGTTCACAACACTCCCTATGACCTTACCATTAAGTGTATAAATCCTGCTAAGATTTGCTTTCCCAAAATGCAGCACCTCCATCTGCCACTCCTTAGCCCATTGGCCCATCTGATCGAGATCCTGTTGTAATCTGAGGTAACCTTCTTCGCTGTCTACTACACCTCCAGATGTTTGTACCATTGTAATAATCCATGCAGGTAAAGATATTCACCCCTTCCCTGCCCCCTACTAACCACTACCCACACCTCTTTGGATGTTACCATTTAGGAAGTGTAGTGTTTTATCATTTTTACGTCCACAGTGGACAACATCACAATTGCCTGCACTGAAATTCATCTGCACAATTTTGCCCATTTACTTTAATACATAAAAATTCCTTTGCAATTTTTTTGCTTTCATTTACAGCATTTACTGTGGCATCCTTGCGCTACCACCAAATTTCAGATCTGTGGCTTCCTATTTCATTCTCCAAGTAATTAAAACCACACCGAATAGTTAGATCTTCAGTATAGATTCTTGTGGAATACTACTAGTCACATCCTGCCAATCAAAATCCAAGCATCACATCTCTGGAGGTTCCAGTGTAGAAATGGAATGTGAGTGGTAATTTATAAAAGGAAATTACCAATGAAGGTTTGATGTGTAACTGATATAAGAAGATTAAGAGGTCACATGTGATGGCATAGTCAAGAAGGTGACCATGATATGGTTTGGGAAATTACATGGATGAATTAACTTAGGAAGTTTAAGAGGATTATGAATTCAGTGCAGGGAGAACATGGTGACTTGAGATGGAGGTTAATATTAACGAGGATGAAGTCATTCTACACGGAGGCTGAGAAAGGAAAGTGCTGAAGCTGAGTTAGCACCAAATGCCCCAATAAGATACTTAGATGGTGCACATGATAGGCACAAAGGGAAATTGTAATCAAGTCTGAGAAAGCAGCAAGTGAGCAGTAAGTTCAAGCAACACGGAGAGTAAAGGCAAAAAAAGGTAGTGAACTTGGAGGTCATCATCAAACATACATGTGGCAGAGGTTTGGACTTTGTGACAGGTCAGCGTGTTTCTCGTGAGGAACAGAACCTTCTCGAAATCCTTACAATATTCATTAACATTCCTCCAACCACTACTTTAGTCAACTCTCCAAAAAAAATGTAGGCTTATCAGGTATGACTCTACAGTTTTAAAATCCATGCTGTCTCTCTCCCGCTCTTTAATCAGCTAAATACTTACAAGGTGTTCAGTCACTCAATCCTTAAAAAGGGTGATTGTGATTTTCACAGGTACACAGGGCCATTCTTTCCCTGCTTGGAAGTTCCAGGTCTCAGTGAACACAATTCTGTCACCATGTCTTGAGTGAGTTGAAGCCTCCTGCCTTATCCCAACATGAAAATCCTCACATGCTGAGGAATCTAAACAGAATCCTTCCTCTCCTACCTCCTAGCAGAACTCTGCTTTTGCCCTGTTCTCTGCCTGTCCTGCCTACTCGTCAGAACAAACAGCACCGCAACAAGTGCCCCCACACTTATCAAACATTTCTAATTCTCTTAAATTTTTAATGGTCAGCAGAAATATTTGCACTCCTTTAGTTACTTTCCACAATGTTTCCATCAAATTGGCCTGAACACATGTAAATCAAAAGCAGTTCAGCTGCTAATTGCTGAATTGCCTTTAAATAGGCCCAGGAAAAAAAAACCTTTTCTTTTGCTTATTTTTGTTGCTTCAGGAGTCAAGCACATTCATTGGCCAGTTTTAGTAGTTACCAGCACATCATGATCTCACCCTTTCAACCAATGTGGGCTAATGCAGAGACACAACTATACGTGCCCCTTTACTTGCCTGACCCAATGTGACCCACACAAGATCTAACCATTAGATGGTTAGAGGGAAATGGGTCTGGGTGGGTTGTCTGGAGTGTGCTGCCAGAGGAGGTGGTGGAAGTGGATACAACAGCAGGCATCTTGACCGATACATGAGTAGAGGAATACGGACTGCATAGAGGCAAAATATTTTGTGAGGGCGGCACGGTGGCACAGTGGTTAGCACTGCTGCCTCACAGCGCCAGAGACCCGGGTTCATTTCCCCCCTCAGGCGACTGACTGTGTAGAGTTTGCACGTTCTCCCCGTGTCTGCGTGGGTTTCCTCCGGGTGCTCCGGTTTCCTCCCACAGTCCAAAGATGTGCAGGTTAGGTGAATTGGCCATGCTAAATTGCCTGTAGTGTTAAGGGCAGGGGTATGGGTGGGCTGCGCTTCGGCGGGGCGGTGTGGACTTGTTGGGCTGAAGGGCCTGTTTCCACACTGTAAGTAATCTAATCTAATCTAATCACCTTTAGCGCTATAAACTTGAGGGTATGCTGATGCTACAGATTTGAATTTCATCATTTCTAAAAAGCACATTAATATGCATAATTTTGCAATCTAAAGGGCTGATTCTCAAATTGAAAGAACTTCAGAAGATTGTAGTTAGGACATCAGCAATATTTACACCTAATTCCATTGTACACGGACATGAAAAACCTTAAAGATTCTGCAAAATGGGAAAGGGGATATTTTGCAAAGATTGAAAGAAAATGAATTAACCAGCAGTAAAACAAACTCTTGTTTGCAAAGAAAAATTGATCTCTCAGAACTCAGGCAAGTCAAACTTTAAAATCTGGTCATATTTGATTGGTTTCTTTATAGGTTAAGTGTAAAAAGCAAATGTAATTTGAAACAAAAGCAGAAATTGCTGTTTCAGATCTGAAGCAAGGTCACTGGATATGAAATGCTAACTGTTTCCTCTCCACTGATTCTACCAGACCTGTTGAGTTTCACCAAAAATATATGTTTTTGTTTCAGATTCTTTACAGTGTTCTTTATTTTGTATCAATTTAGTGTGTAGTTGCAAAATTTGACAAGGAAAAACTACTACCCACAGTCTGGGATAAGTTCATTGTTCAAATGTTTAGAAAGTTAAAACGTGTTGTATTTTGAAAGTCTTATTTCAGTAAGTTTTTGTTTGTTTTGAGGAGGGATGGTGCATTGATCCTTTTGGCCTGGAAAATACTTGTATTTTGTTTTTATCTGATGCCACTTTAATTCCAAAGTGAAACTTGGAGGTATTCTGCAAAGAGTGTAATTGGACTTCCCAGCAAGCATTTTAATTCTAGGCAATGGACTTGGGTCCCAAATGTTGGGGTGGGGTGGGGTGGGGTGGGGTGGGGTGGGGTAGGGGGTGGTTGAAATCTAAAAATCAAAGGATCAATTGGAAGCTATTTGGATATTATAGCTGGCCTGAGTTGATACAGTTCAGAACAGATGCTGGTGAAGACACAGGAAGATTAAGTCTAAGAACAATGCAGGGACATATTGTGTAAAATAGTTAAAAAAGACAGAACACTAAAAGCAGGAGGGCAGGGATTGTGGATTGTAAAGATCACTGCTGCTATACTAATTTTGCCACAGCCAAGCAGATTGTTTAACAGAATTGAGTAAGGAATCACTGGGGATTTGGTTCCATCAAGACTGATGTGAATCTAGCTAAGGAGGTTCTGCAGGGATGCCATACCCAGCAACCTCAGATTCCATATGGTGACCAGTGAAAAAGATTCAAGAGCCAAAATCCATTGAATGGAACATGAGAGATTCAATGAACAAGAGACTGAGTTGGTAAAACTGCAAACGTTTGAACATAAGAATTAGGAATAGAAGTAAGCTATTCAGCCTTTCAGGCTTGCTCTGTCATTCAATAAGATCGTGGCTGATTTGTTTGTGTTCTGAATTCCATATTCCCAGTTATGCTTGGTAACATTTGAATTTTTTGCCTAACAATAATCTATCTACTTTCAACTTTAAAATATTCAATAACCACACCTTCACCGCTTTCTGAGGTAAAGGTTTCTAAAATTGTACAATACTCTAAGAGAAAAATCCCTTTATTTACATCTTAAAAGGATGGCCCCTAATTTTAAAACAGTGTTCCCTAGTTCTGCACTCACCCAAAAGAGGAAGCCCCCTTTCCCCAGTCACCTAAAAATCAAAGAAATCAAGTCCCCTCTGTCCAATCTTTTTCATAAGGCAAACTGTTCATTTCAGCCATTAATCTACTCAACTTCTTCTGAGCCTTCACCTCCTTCACCTCCTTCCTTAAATAAGGACAATCCGTGTTTGAGATGTAATCTCAGAAATGCCAAAATAACTTAAGTATAGCAATCTTTCTACTCTCACCTTAAAATTATGGCCGCTGGCTTTGAACTCTCCAGCCTGAGGGAAAAGACCTTTGTTATTCACCCTATCCATGCCCCTCATGAAACTTATAAACCTCTATAAGGTCACCCCCAACTTCCTACACTTCGGTGAAAAAGGTCACAGCTTATCCAGCCTTTCCCTATAACTTAACCCCTCCACTACTGGTAACATTGTTGTAAATCTTTTCAGCAACCTCTCCAATTTAATAATATCCTTTCTACAGCAGAGTCTACACAGTACTCCCAAAGTGATCTAATCAATGTCTTGTACAAATGTAACATAATATTTCAACTCTTATACTCAAAGCTCTGAACATGGAGAGCAAGCAATCTAAGTGGCTTCTTTACTACTCTGTCTACTTGTGATGCAAATTTCATGAGATATGTACCTGAACCCTTAGGTCTCTCTGTTCGATAACACTCCCCAGGGCCCTACATTAACTGTGTAAGTCCTGCCCTTACTTTTCTTACTAAAATGCAACACCTCACATTTATCTCAATTAAACTCCATCTACCCCTCTTTGGCCTGTTGCCCAATTAATCAAGGCCCCTTTGTAATCTCAGATAACCTTTCTTACTGGCTGCTATACCACCAATTCTGGTGTAATCCACAAATTTACTAACCATGTTTCCTATATTCTCATCCAAATAATTATATAAATGACAAACAACAGTGGACCCAGCACTGATTCCTGAGGAACAGCACTGGTCACAGGCCTCCAGTCCAAAAAAACAAACTTCCAACACCCCTCCCCCACCTCTGTCTCCTACTGTCAAGCTAATTTTGTATCCAATTGGCAAGCTGTCTCTGAATCCCATGTAATATAACTTTACTAACCAGTCTCCCATGCGGAATCTTGTCAAAGGCCTCACTAAAGTCCATGTAGACAATGTGTACTGCTCGGCCCTCATTTTTCCTCTTGGTCACATCCACAAAAAATGTAATTGAGGGTATGAGACATAGCCATGCTGACTATCCTTAATCATTCCTTGAATCTCCAAATGCATGTAAGTGTTATCTCTCAGAATCCTCTCCAACAAATTACTCACCAGTGACATCAGACTCACTGATCTATAGTTCCTAGGCTTCTCCTTTCAGCTTTTCTTAAAGAAAGGCACAACATTCACCATCCTCCAGTCTTCTGGCATCTCACCTGTGGCTGTAGATGACACAAATATCTCTGCTAAGGGCCCTGAAATTTCTTCCCTAGCTTCCCACAATGTCCTTGGATAAACTTGATTAGGTCCTGAAGATATATCTTGTGCTGATATAGCTGAACCCATTCCTATCTGGACACCTGGTGTATTGTGGATTACTTAGTAATCATGAACTTGGAAATAAAAGAAGAACTACAGGGATTACTGATACTGATGCTGATCACTTTTCAGTGACTTTAGCAGGCAAGTGAGGGTGTAGAAGCCATTGTTTGACATTAAGATCAGACTCACTGTGATATTCACTGCTATTCAAACAGATAGAATTACCTCCTGGACAAGCTAATGGAATCTGACCAATGTTTATCGAACATCATCAATCATCATTTTTCGGAAAGGAAAGAGAAGATATTTGAAAGCATGATGGCGTAGGATTTGATTGAAGAATCAGATTACTTACTTCCTTCTATAGAATATCCTTGAGCTGAACAAGACTTTCCTCTTCCTTTCAGGTACATTGCAGTGACAGAAATATTATAACGTTTTCTTGGTTTAATACTTCCTAAATGAAAGGGTAGAAGTCATTTACCAAATTAAGAAACAACCAAAAAACATAACACAGCATAAATGAACCCTTATTTATAAATGCATTCCAACAACAAAGTATGTATGATCTATCCATCCAGGACCTCCACTTCATTTGGTTAATACAGCATAAAACCTTCCTTTGACCCACAACATTGTTGCAGAATTTGCATGTATACCTCCATTATTCAAAATCTGACTGTGCATTTGACATTTCTATGATTTCAATAGCACATTACCAAATTGTCTTCCATTGAAGATTTTATTTGCCCATTTTAATTTTGATTATTGTCATACTTATACAAATTAACTTTAATGGAGTTAATTAAAATTTCATTCACACTTTCATACTGTGGTGGGAAATAGAATTTCCCCCAATTTTGTATGTAAGGTAATATACTAAAGCAGATGGCTATGGTTTGTAGAGTTTAAAGATTTCACTCTGTAATGGAGCAAGCAATTACAATAGTGACTTATTGCACACTTACTTCCTTCTGCTAGATATTCTTGCAGTGGAGAAAATTGTCCTAGTAACAAGGAGTGATTGTCCTTGGGAAGCCTTTTCCAATCAAGTAGCTGCTTGTTGTTGTCAGCTGCTTCTCTCCAGTCAACCACATAGCCCAGCACAGGCTCACTGACTTCATCCGGTGGTTCCCATTCAACATAAATTCTAGAGCCTCCATATTGTCTCACACTAAGGATTCTGGGAGCCATCAAAGCTGTATGGGTGATAGATAAAGTAGAACAAATTTCAAAATGAAACTAAGCTATAGCCAAAGTTCTGTCATCTAATGATTTTGGATTAGACTTCAGAATATTTTAAAAAGAATTGTTTCATTGTTGGCTCACTCTATCCTCGGGAGAGTAATCAAGCACGAACTGAATATTCTCAGACCACATAAAACATAGGCAGATAAATGTTCCTTCTATTCTGATAAAACAACATACCATTTGTTTTAATGTGAGGAGTATGACAAGTGAGGCAGATGAACTTAGAGGTTGGACTGACATGTGTAATAATGACATTGGAGGTATTACAAAGACTTGGTTGCGAGAGGGGTTTAACGTTCCAGGATTTAGATGTTTCAGGCAAGATAGGGAGGGGTGTAAAAGATGTCTAGGAGTTGGCATTACTATTTGGGGAGATTATCACAGCTGTACTGAAGGAGGACACCTTGGAGAGCTCATCCAGAAAGGCCATTTATGTGGATCTCAAGAACAAGAACTATGCAATTTTATGGTATCACACTATAGGCCTCTCAACAGCCAGCAGATGATAGCGGAACAGATGTGTGGACAGATTATGCAAAAATGTGAAAAAAAAAGTTGTTGGTGGATGATTTTAACTTCCTCTATATTTACTGGATGGGGGAATTTGTTAGTGAGTCCAGGACAGTTTTTTAAAACCATATATAAATTGTCCAATTAGGGAAGGAATCATACTATACCTAATATTGAGGAATGAGCCAGGCTAGATGATCAAAGTTTCAGTTTGGAAGCATTTCGGGAAAAGTGGTCATAATTCTGGAAATTTTAAGGATAACAATAGTCCTCAGGTGAATGTACTAAATTGAGGGAAGACTAACGAAGACAATATTAGACATTAACTGGGGAACGTGGATAGGGAGCAGTTGTTTGAGGGTAAATCTGGTATGTGGGAATTTTTTAAAGAACAGTTAATTACAGTTCAGGATAAAAGATAAAGATGGCAAGATTTGGGAATTTTGGATGACAAGAGAAATTAAGAGCTAATCAAAAATTAAAAAAAGAGACATGTAAGTTTTGGAAACTAAAGTTTATTGATGACACAAAGATTGGGGGAGCTGTGGCTAATAAGGGGGATTGTCAAACGATCCAGGAGAATATAGATAGGAAACTTGAGCAAAGAAATGCCAGGTGGAGTTTAATGGGACAATTACGAGTTGATGAACTTTAAAAGAGCTAATGAAGGAGAGTAGTATACAGTAAATGGCCAAACCATTAGTAGCATCAACATACAGAGGATCGAGGCGAACAGGTCCACAGTTTCCTGAAAGTGGCAACACAAATGGATAACGTGGTCAAGAAGGCATATAGCATGTTTGCCTTCATTGGTGATGCATAGAGTACAAAAATTGTCAAGTCGTGTTGCAGTTGTATTGAACCTTAGTTTGACTACATTTAAATATTGTTTACAGTTCTTGTCGCCACACAACCAGAAGGATGTGGAGGCTTTGGAGAGGGAATAACAATGGTTCACTCAGATGTTGCCAGGGTTATAGCATATTAGCTATGAGGAGAGATTGGACAAACTTAGTTTGTTTTCACTTGAATGGCAAAGGTTGAGGGGTAACCTGATAGAAATTTACACAATTACGAGAAGCACAGATCGAATGATAGTCAGAGTCTTTTTTCCCAGGGTAGAAATGTCAATTCTTCAGTGACATAGGTTTATGGTAAAAGGGAGTAAGTTTAAAGGAGATGTGAAAAGCAAGTTTTTACACAGAGGGTGGTAAGTGTCTGGAATGTGCTATCAGAGGAGGTGGTGCAGGCATATACAATAGCAATGTTTGAGAAGTATCTTGACAGACATATGAATAAACAAGGAATAGAAGGATATGGACCACGTAGAGGCCAAAGGCTTTTTGTTTAGAAAGTCATCATATATCGCTGCAGTCTTGGTGGGCAGAAGGGCTTGTTCCTATGCTGTACTGTTCTCATTCTTTGTTCTTACTCCTGACCCCAAAGAATCAACATGACAAGTTAGTTGCAGTTAGTTTCTGGTCGCTCTGCTGGGTTTCACAGTGCTGTAGGAAGTGCCCTCCCACACAGCTAGTACTTGTGTTATTTGTTTTTGTCTATTCAAAAAGGCAAGAAAACAGTTTGGTTATCATTGATCTACAGAACTATGTCAAAATGTAAGAGAAGGCCGAAAGATTTTGCAACTGAGGTGTGAAGCAAATCTCCTAC
This sequence comes from Chiloscyllium punctatum, assembly GCF_047496795.1. NCBI lineage: Eukaryota > Metazoa > Chordata > Chondrichthyes > Orectolobiformes > Hemiscylliidae > Chiloscyllium > Chiloscyllium punctatum. The sequence goes on along the minus strand of NC_092745.1, from coordinate 77,267,370 downwards.
TTGATTTGCTACAATAATCACACTCTCATACTGACAGTTATCAAACTTGTGGGACAGTAAGGAACATTGGCCATTTCTATATTCTTATTTCTGAACCTGGCATTCAGGGAATGAGTGAGGTTCTTGATTTTATTTGATGACTCCTGTAACAGTTTGCTCGTATATATTACAGAATGTCCAACTGAGATTCTTGCCCTTTGTTTCTATTTCCCCTGATGTGAAATGGCACAGTGTCTAGTCAACAGTTTTCGGTTTAAAGTGAACCATGCTGAGAATTGAATGCAAGTAAAATTTATATCTGCCTCCATCCTGTCACAAGAAGTATCAGTTCTTGTTTTCTTGTTAACTTTTAATCTTTTTCATGAAGACTCAAAAATTGAAAGATTTCCTGTAATTAATGGGAATTACTTGATTCTCCAATGTGGAGCATTGCAGGTGTAGAATCTCCCTTGGAGTTAAACGCTGTTACAAAGATGTTGTCTGGTGTCCAAGGAGTTTGCCAACTGTATTGATTCTCTGATGCATTGCACACTCGGATGGTCATTTCACGTCCATTTTGTTGATAAAATATGCGATAACCAAGAATAATGCCCCTAGTTTCCTGAGGATGAAGAGGCTGTAAATGGAAAAGAATCAATCACACTGTAGAATAATATCAGGATTTTAGCTTTGTTAGCCAAGGATTACCTTTCTATACCACCTGTGATGCTTCAAGAATTTTTCTACTGAATAGAACTATTACATAATTGGATGGATTACCTCAGTGAGGCAACTGATTTGCTCCCAATTTCCAGTCTTGGCATAAGTTGGAAAAGTAATTTATTGTTGTTGATAAATCACCAATTTAAAATGGTATCTTAACCTCAGCATTTTAAAGATTGTATTCCATGTATGTATGAGGAGAGAGGCACATTAAGAAAATATGCAACTTTTAAAAATGAACCATCCTCAGTGGGATGGATGTTTGTGTGACCATTTCATTGGATTAAAGGTAAGAGGAGCAATTTCAATGGAATTAGCCCAAGCCCACGTCAGTTTTTATTCTTGAGTTTCACTGCCATTCCACCTACCATCAACAAGAAGACATAAAACATAGTAGTTGCAACATTGAACACATATTATCCAATGAAGTTTAAGACTGGTGTGTCACAATCCTGAGGGAGGTCAGTATAGGATTGAGCTATACAAACATCCTTGTGAGGTTCAGCTGAATGCTAACCTGATTTGATGAAAATCTTTTACAAAACTGCACTTTAACTTTTCTGATCATCTGTGGATCATGAAAACTTACTCAGTGGACCACTCAATCATAACTATCAATGGGTACAGCCCTCATCTATCCATTGTCTACTAAATTCTGCAGTGGTTGAGTGACCATTAGTGCATTTGGTTATGTAAGTGTAGTCTTGTAGTGACTACAAGATCCTTGATTGGGGTTGTTAACTCGGCCAATCAAGAAAGCCCTAGCTGACCAATATAAACAGGAGATTTAGTAGATTGACTCTGGTTTGGCTGAGCTTCAGTCAGTTTACTACTTGCTGCTCTCTGCAGGAGGAGAAGAGTTTTTTTCTTCTGTCTAAAGTAGCCACTTCACTTTTGGGTTTGTTTCTTGATTTTTGTGTTTTGTTTTTCTTTTTCCTGTTTAAAAAATATAAACAGGAGATTTGGATTCTCCTCAGTTTAAGTAACTGACTTTGAGCTAGCTAGCCATAACCAGTGTATTCTGCACAGCTAAATAGTGACTTGGTGACAAGGTACCAGGCTCTGCTGATATTTCGGTGATGACAGGAGAAAACAATATCTGCCTGAAGGATATTTGCTGACTAGTCAGCTTGGAGTGGAGTAAGCATTTTGACATCATCCTTTTTTACTTGTTTGCTCCTGCTGTTGAAGGTTGGGCTCAGTATGCGGAAGAATGTGATAACTTTCTCTGGGTAAATTGCATTAGAGCAGCTGAAAAGCAATGAATAATTCTTACTGGCTGTGAGCTGTCATCATTTGGTTATAAGGGACTTAATTTTGCAAGTGGCACCAGGGGCTAACTACTAAGAGTTGAACTTGGTTAAGGAGTATTATAATAACCCAAGCCTTTAATTTCTGAGATGCTATCAGTTTTAGTTCTCAGAACTGAGGGATGATGGAGAAGCTGTGTGCATTGTTCTAATACATGGACTCTCAAATATTGGTCATGGACAATGGAATACCATTTACCAGCAGGGAGTTTAAGTATTTTGGGGTAAAGGTGAATGGCATGCAGCACAAGAGGACTGCTCGATACCATCCATTATCCAACAATCTAGTGGTTTGAGTGGTCCAACGGTTGAAGACAGGCTTGGAGGAAGCCTATAGTGTCACTTGATAGCAAAGTGTCCCAGTTCCTGTTTGATTATAGGATCACTTATCATGCAACAACAGGGATAGCTACAGCAGAGATGCTGATGGGAGAAGACTAATAGATTAAACATGGTATTCTTGGACCTGGGCAGGGAGGGTGAAACAGCAGCAGGAACTCATATTGGCTACATTTTTCTTTTAAACAAGAGAAACACTTTAAGCAGGGGACAAAGTTTGGTGCTAGGATCATGGGAATGAAGCTGCATGGGTATGAGGTGAGGTCAGGTCCTATGACTTAAAGTTTTGTATAGGTGAGCATCTTCCACAAATGTGGATCCCTGAAAGCTCCTATCTTGCAAACTAGGCAGGAACAAAACATACCTGGCCCCTCAACATCCAGAGCCTGTATGAAACTGTAGGCTCTCCTAGTGTTGAGGAAACTCCAATCTAAGATAAATAGAGCCTCAATACTGTCCCTGCTGGAAGAGGGGAACCTCCAGAGATGCTATGGTCTGGTACATCCTGCCTGTCTGAGCCTGAGTCAGAGGAACTAGACCTAGGATGAAATTACCATAGGAAAAGCTACAAGAAAAAGACCAGGCCTGCATCTTGACTTGGTGGGGAGAGGGATGTAATTGGAACCAGCTGGATCTTGCTGACTGATCCTTGATTGGCCAATGTTGATAACCCCAATCAAACCCTGGCTGGCCAATATGAACAGGGATTTAGAATCTTGGTCGGGGATGTGACTGAGCTGGCTGGCTACAGCCAGTGGACTGTGCACAAGTAAAGGCTGACTTGGTGATGGGATTCTGGCTTCTGTGTGCAATTATTTTAGTGTTGTGAATGAGTAGTACTGTGCTAAATTTTGAAAGTGAAAGCATTGGCAACTGTTATTGGTTTTGTATATCTGTAAGTCTCTGCGTCTGAATTGGCATAGGCAGAAATTGCCAACATCAAGACAATGAGTCAAAAATTGCATTAGGAACCTAGTGATATTACACCCATCTGCATATTCAACGCACTTCCTGCATCTTTCTAGAAGATTCTTGCATTGGTCAAATTCAAGGCCAAGCCAAAATGTCTCTGATCCAAACATAGTTGGAAAGAAGAGCCATTCACTGTGCTACTATTCCTCCCTGATCAACCAAGGAGTATAAGATTGGTCCTGTGTACATATCACCTACTAAATCTTACCCTCCACTCTATACCTATTTGATTTTGAACTTGGCAAAATAGGGCAGGTCTATCTCCATCAGAAATGAGAATGGGAGCTTGGAAATGAGACATGAAAGAAATTGAATCATATTCATGTAATCACTTGGCTTGTCAAGAGGGGGTGCTATTGGAAAACTAGTCTTAAATTGGTTAAGCATCAGAGTTCATAAACTTTGTTCCACAGGAAGTCTGTACAATTGGACAGTGAACCTGAACCTTTAGGTGCTCCAGAGGTGTGATAACATCACCTGAAGAGGTTGATTAGAAGAAAAATTCACCCCCCACCCAAACGGGCCATGGGACTGGGTTCAAATCCCAGCCACTGCCTAGGTGTGATAATTATCTTGTTGATTAGAAATCTAATCTTTGACTCATTGTCTATACTGAAATGCTACCCCTTTCTCCTCATGCCAATTCAGATGCAGAGACTTTACTGATGTACAAAACTAAACAGATGCCAATACTTGTCACAAAAATAGCAGATCTTTGTTACAGTAAACATAAACAAGCCATTGCAATAATGAAAACACTGCAGAATTCAGTCCAGAAATTGTGGGGTCTGAATTTACTTGGGATTTGAATTGTAAAATGTTAACAGTATTGTTACAGCTTGTGAATGAAATTTCTTTTTGGTGTTTTTGGATGGTGACTATTAATTAAATGGCATCAAGAGCTGCTTGATTTAGGTATAGCTCCAACTAGCAGTAAAGGAAAATCTTATGTTACCAAAGACCAGCTTTATCCAAAGGATATTGGGGCTATCAGAAGCAAAGGCAGAGTTGCCCTATCAGCAACCACCCCCCACCAACCCAGTGTTCCCTTTGTCCGGTTATCCTCAGATTGGGGCAAATGGAGATCCCACTACCCCAGCAGGCAAATTGCCTTGGTTTCCCTGCTGGGATAGCAGCCAATTATCCTGCCTAGCCAGAAGGCAAGTAATTGGGCTGGTGTCAGATTGAGGCTCTTGGTGATTGTTTACTGAGCAATTAAAAGCCTTAACTGGTGATATGATGGGAAGGGTGAGGGAGTAGTTTAGGCTCCCTCAGCAATTGGGCAAATGCTCTTCTGTCAATCTGCATTAGTGCCCTTCATGCCAACTGCCCTAATTTTCAAAAATAACAAATTTCTTAGTCTAGGAAAAGGATTAATCAAATTCATAAACTAAGAGGCTTGTAGCTAAATGGTGCCAGTGAGGACGTTGCCACAGGCTCACTGAATTCTTAAAATGTAGAAGTAAGCTGTTCACTGTCTGCACCTACTTTTGGAATATGCATTGACAATGCCACCCTCCCTTTCCCTATAACCATAATTTTTCTAATTAATCATCTAATGTCCTCTTAGATGCATCAATTGAACCCATCTCCTTCACACTACCAGACAGTGCATTTGAATCACTTGCTATGTGAAAATATTACCTTTTTTCATAACATTTAGTTTTTCTAAATTTCCCATCTTGTTTTGATCCTTCTATGATAGGGAGAAATTGAACTATCTACTCTTCCCAACTCCCTCAGACTTTTAAAAACTACTTTCAAATATTCTGTCTTCTCTCCAAGAACAAAATCAGTGATAGAGATGTAGAACACAAAGACCCCTCAGTCTAATTCATCCATGCCAACCAGATATCCTAAATTAATCTAGTCCCATTTGCCAGCATTTGGCCCATAGCCCCCTCAACCCTTCCTATTATATACTCACCTGAAGCCTTTAAATGTTGTAATTGTACCAGTCTCCACCACTTCCTCTGGCAGCTCATTCTATACATGCACCACCCTCTGGAAGAAGTTGCCCTTTAGATCCTTTTTATATATATTCCCCTCTCTCCTTAAAGCTGTCGTATAGTTTTGAACACCCCCAACTGAGGGAAAAGACTTTGCCTATTTACCCTATCCATGCCCCTCATGACCTTAAACCTCAGGTCACCCTTCAGCCTCTGATGCTCCAGGGAAAACATCCACAGCCTATTCACTCTTTCCTTATAGTTCAACCCTTCAAACTTGGAAACATCCTTGTAAATCTTTTCTGAACCAGTTCAAGTTTCACAACATCATTCCTATAGGAGGTAGACAAGAATTGCATGCAATACTTTCTCCCATCTAATTTTATAATTAATGTTTCTCATCCCAGAAGTTACACTTGCACCTCTTCTCTATTCTCTAATACATTCACATCCTTTCTGAAATAGAGGCTCTTATCCCATCACCAAGTCAGCCTGATTTAGTTGTGCATTGAACTTGACATAAGTCATTCTTTCTCAGTGAACAGAACCTGACACCCCAGCTTAGCAATGCCAATCAGGGAACTCCTTTTTGACCATGATGCAGAAATGTCTAAGGACTATGCTCATGTTCTCAAGTGCTCTTATTGGTCTTCCCTGTTATTAGCACTTCACCCAGATAAATGGCAACCTGGGGTAAACATTGTAAAGTGTTCTCCATCTTCTGCTGGAGAGGGGTACAGGCTGATACCCACATGGCAGTCTTGTACATTGGTACAAACGCTTGAATATTATAGCATAGCTGGGAATCTTAAGGGCAATTGCAGATATGCATGGTGCTTGTCCAGTTTTGTGAAGGTCAGCACCCCTTAACAGCTTTGTGTATGATTCATTTATCCAGCTTTGAGAAACAATTTACCATTTGCTTTATATCCCCACAAAGGCAAACTGACCCATCTGCTTTACAATTGGAATGGTAAACCTGAGCAGGACTTGGACACCTTTTTTTTAATGGTAACATCCTGGGAGTGTTGCTGAACAGAGACCTTGGAGTGCAGGTTCATAGTTCCTTGAAAGTGGAGTTGCAGGTAGATAGAATAGTGAAGATGACATTTGGTATACTTTATTGGTCAGAGCATTGTGTTGCGACTGTACAGGACATTGGTTATCCCACTTGCAGGCAATGCTGGTCTCTTTCCTATCTGAAGGGTGTTGTGAAACTTGAAAGGGTTCAGAAAAGACTTATGGATGTTGCCAGATTTGGAGGATTTGCACTATAGAGGCTGAATAGACTGGGGCTATTTTCCCTGGAGCCTCAGAGGTTGAGGTGTGACCTTTAAAGCTTATAAAATAATGAGGAGCATGGATAGAGTAAATAGACAGTGTCTTTTCCTTGAGGTGGAGTCCAGAATTAGAGGACATAGGTTCCTTTTAAATTTTCCCCTCTCCCTAAACCTAAGGGACAACATTTTCAGAGGGTTGTGCAAGTATGGAATAAGCTGCCAGAGGAAGTGATGGAGGCTATTTAAACTACAGTGTTTAAAAGGCACCTGGATGGGTAAGAGTAGGGTTTGGAGGGAGGGCTCATGCCCAAAATGTCAATTCTCCTGCGCTTTTCCAGCAACACATTTTCAGCTTTGGAGATATATGGCCAAGTACTGGCAAATGGGGACAAGATTAGGTTAGGATATCTGGTAATGGACAAGTTGGACTGAAGGGTCTGTATCTGTGCTGTACAACTGACTCTATCATGGTGCTCATTCTGTAATTTGTACTAGTTTGATTCCTTTGCTTTCCAACCTCCTGATTTCGATCCCTACACTTGTATGTAAGGCAGATGGCACTATGCCAGCCTTGCAGAATCATGGAATTGCTTCCTGGTCAACATGAAAGGTGGTTTTGCTTCCTTTGGTCCCTAACATCTTCCTGAAAAACATTAGGTGTTTAATTATGACTTCACACAGGCAGATATCTTTTAATCAAAATGTCAAACCAATCAAGCTGAATCTTTTCTCAATCAATTTCACCCCATCAGGCTTGGGGCCCAACATTTTACAACAATCAGGATTGAACCAGCTGCTTCTAGTACCAGGCTACAATAGACAGTGAATCCCTAATCTGTAAAGGTTCCCTGGTGTAGATAATCCGTCTAACCAAGATCTTGGGAAAGCATAAGGGTTGGAGTAGAGAGCAAATCTTGAAGACTGGGTTCTGCATCACTGATCCAGCCATGTCTGTATCAACTTTATTAGAACCAGGTGACTACTTAATCAGTTTTGATTGGTTCTAGTTTGGATGTTGCTAAGGAATTTAATTGTTCAAAGCCAGGTATTGGGCTTTCTAAAGGGTGTGCTCATCTGCATAACAGCCTATGAGCTGTTATTCCATTCCATCCTACTGGCTCTTTTCCTGTCTGAGTCTGCATAACAGCAGCAACTACAATGGCTAACCAGCCCAGATCCTGGCAAATGTTAACCAGTTGGCAGAGGCTTGGCTTTGTTCTGGGGTTTTGCTGTGCGCTGACAGTCCTTCAGTTCAGGATATGATTCCTGATGAAGGGCTTTTGCCCAAAATGTCTATTTCGAAGCTATTTGGATGCTGCCTGAACTGCTGTGCTCTTCCAGCACTACTAATCCAGAATCTGGTTTCCAGCATCTGCAGTCATTGTTTTTAACCTCTGTCTTGAGTGAGACTATGCAATTGTCTTCACTCAAATGGTATCCCCTGAGCTGTCTGAGGGTATCCACTTCCATCAGTATACGATGGAACTAGTATGCTTTTTGCCATGTCAAATGCCAAAGGCAGTTGTAGTGTTTGTTTGAAGTGCAGTTGTGCTTCAGCTCGTAGGCATTTTTGCATGTTACATTAATCCTACATACCAAACTCTCAGCATCAAGGTTAAACCAAAATTGCATGCCTCTGCCAGTTGTAACCTCATCAAAAATCTCAACACTAATGTCCCAAATTCTTGAACTTATAAGTAAAGTTAGTGTCTCAGAACTAAAGGATGCTTAAGGTTGTAATATTAACTAAATTGATTAACTCTTGAAAGGGTTTAGTATCTGCCCAGGAAACATTGACTCCTAAGAACTGAAAAAGCTGCACATCCACAAGCTGTCAGGGGAATTATTCATTGCTTTTTGTTTGCTCCTGTATAGTTTGCCAGGAAAAAATAACATTCTTTCCACATACTGGGCCCAGTCTTTGATGGCAGGATTGAAACAGTCCAGCTTGTCAAATAATGGCATGATGTCAGAAATACTTCAAATCCAAGATGACTGTTGCAAGTGAATTTCTTTGGGAGGCTATCTTTTAATTTTTCTTTTCACCACTGAAATAACTCCAGAGGCAAGTATCCTGTCATCACCATTTATTTACCTGTGCACACTAAACACAGGTCTGGTGTCTGGTGTACTGTGACACTCTTAACATTTGTCAGCCAGGGTTCCCTGATTGGACCTGTTAATATGCCCTAAATTGGGAGCTTGTAGTCTGAGGATCACCTGGCTGACCTTGTTACAATCACTACACTTGTTTGTACAACAATCTTCCAGCTGAGGTATAACTTGTGCCTTATACATGTTCAACATAACCTTCTCATTGCCCCTCTTAATAAAGCCTTAAAAATGGTGACAGGACTCCTTTTTTTAATAATGACTCATGCACATATTCATACCCTGCACACCCTTGAATATAGCACCTTTTTTACTTTACACTGTATCTCCATTTTCTTTCTAGCAAAATATATCACCTTATGCTTCTGTGTTGAACTTCACTTCATAGAAACTCTACAGTGTAGAAAGGGACACGTCACACCAACAGTGTCTGTGTCAATCCTCTAAGAGCATCCCACTAAGACTTAGACCCCACCCTAACTGTTAAACCTTGCATTTACCATGGCTGACCCACCCATCTTGCATATACCTGTACAATATTGGGCAATTTAACATGGCCAATCCACTGACCTGTACATTTTTGGACTGGGAGGAAATTGGAGCACTTGGAGGAAACTCCCACAGACATGGGAAAACCTGAAGCTTCATACAGACAGTCACCCAAGGCGAGAACTGAACCTGGTGCTATGGAGCAGCAGTGTTAACCACTGAGCTATCATGCTGCCCTTCTGCCACCTATCAGCCCACTCTACCAGCTTATTGATATCCTTTCAGTTTTACTGTCCTCCTAGTAATACTTACTATAAACTTGTTTGTTATTCTCAGTTATTTTAAGTTTGTTTTTAGATTTATTTAGCTAAAACAAGACTGTTGTGACACATTAACTTTCCTTTTTGTATTCCTTAAATGGCTAAAAAGATTTTAATGTTGAACTTTGCAGTTAAAATAAGAAACACTTGAGGCAGTTTGTTAATGACTGGTAGTTGAGACACTTAAATTATGTAACAAGTTATTATATTTGGTGGCAGGTAATTGGCTTTTCTGAAAAAAAATTAAATGATCCTTTTTCAGTAGCTGCCCAGCAGTATTATACATTGATCTTTTCATCCTAACTGCTCACATTAGTAAGGCCATATCACCTTACAGCTAAAAGGTTTGGTAGAAGATTTGTAGCTCGGGTGCTCGTTGTTGTGGTTCTGTTCGCCGAGCTGGGAATTTGTCTTGCAAACGTTTCGTCCCCTGTCTAGGTGACATCCTCAGTGCTTGGGAGCCTCCTGTGAAGCGCTTCTGTGCTGTTTCCTCCGGCATTAATCGTGGCCTGTCTCTGCCGCTTCCGGTTGTCAGTTCGAGCGAGGACTGCCGCAACCCAAAGGACTAGCCACACTACCATACATCAGGAGCATTTCTGAACTGACAGCCAGACTACTGCGACCACTAGGACTCCTAACAGCACAGAAACCAACAGCCACGCTCAGACAACAACTCACCAGAACAAAGGACCTGATACCCAACATGAGCAAAACTAATGTAGTGTACAAAATCCCATGCAAGGACTGCACAAAACACTACATCGGACAAACAGGAAGACAGTTAACGATCTGTATACACTAACACCAACTAGCCATGAAACGACACAACCAGCTATCCTTAGTAGCCATACACACAGACGACAAGCAACATGAATTCGACTGGGACAACACTACCATTATAGGGCAAGCCAAACAGAGAACAGCCAGGGAATTCCTAGAGGCATAGCACTCATCCACAGACTCTATCAACAAACACATCGACCTGGACCCAATATACCGGCCACTACAGTGGACAGCTCGAACTGACAACCAGAAGCGGCAGAGACAGGCCACTATAAATGCCGGAGGAAACAGCACAGAAGCACTTCACAGGAGGCTCCCAAGCACTGAGGATGTCACCTAGACAGGGGACGAAACGTTTGCAAGACAAATTCCCAGCTCGGCGAACAGAACCACAACACCTCACAGCTAATTGCTTCCATGATCTCTACCATTATAATGTGAAAAACACTGTTGTGCCCCAAACACTCTAGTTGAGTAACAAAATGGCAGCCATCATGTGTTCAACATACCTTCCAATAGATGATTATTCTTTTATGTTTGTTTGATTTAATTGGCTCGCATGAACTCCACACATCTAAGACTCCGGTAGGCTCTACAAATTATCATTAGGGAAGAAATGTTATTCTCACTATTAAGCTATTGGTTAGCAGTAACATCATTTATTGATAATTATGTAGCGTGTATGACCCAATTATGAAGTGCACACTATTCTCAAGTTCTTAATCATTTATAATCTAATGGCTAACTGAGCAATAAATTTGTGTGAACATTCATTAGGCTAACCAAAACTAATAAGCACAGACTTAAGGTGTTTGAGAAAGAATCTTTCCTAAATGTTTTTAGATTAGATTACTTACAGCGTGGAAACAGGCTCTGTGGCCCAACAACTCCACACCGACCCTCCGAAGAGGAGCCTACCCAGACCCATTCCCCTACATTTACCTCTTCACCTAACACTATGGGCAATTTAGCATAGCCAATTCACCTAACCTGCACATTTTTTTTTTGACTGTGGAAGGAAACCAGAGCACCCACATGGGGAGAATGTGCAAACTCCACACATTCAGTTGCCTGAGGCAGGAATTGAACCTGGGTCTCTGGCGCTGTGAGGCAGCAGTGCTAACCACTGTGCCACCATACTGCCCATTTAGGATTAAATGTACCCATTGGCTAGAATATTGGGGTCCCTGACAGTAGGTTCAAAAGTTAGATGGCATTGCCATCTTGATTATTTGTAAGACCCAGGCCATGTTTTAGGTCTATCATGCAGCTGATTAACAGCTGTTGGGAATTCTGCTCCTTTAAAGGTTGAGACCATCTCGAAGAGAACTTCTGGTCAATAGTTGGAGAACATGCCGTAATGGATACTTTCCTTGTGGCAAGCTAAGTGGTATCAGGGTTTGATGAGATGAATCAGGCAAGCCCTAGCAATATATTGGAGAAGTTGGTAAGGGAGTATTGTTGTCGGGGAAGACATTTTGACTAGCAGCCCCCCCATGTTGCCTCAAACCTGTGCCACAGTTCTCCAGGTAGCTTTCCAAATAGGAAATGACCTATATATTGCTGGTAGAATGCCAGGCTGGTGGTAGAAGAACTTTAATTGGTGACTTAGTCATAGAGTTACTAAGGTGTACAGCACAGAAACAGATTCTTTGGTCCAACTCATCCACGCCGACCAGATATCCTAAATTAACCTAGTTCCATTTGCCAGCATTTGGCCCATATCCCTCCAAGCCTTTCCTATTCATATAGCCATCAGATGTCTTTTAAGTGTTGTTATTGTACCAGCCTCCACCATTTCCTCTGACAGTTCATTCCATACACGCACCATCCTCTAATGAAATGGTTGCCCCTTAAATCTCCTCTTTTCCTCCAACACACATACCCAATTCATCTAGCAGAGCTTTGTTCAAGAAACAATACACATCCAAAATATTTGATGTCACTGAACACAGAACAGTTTATTTCTAGTATTCTGCTGTTTAAATATGTCAGATTTGCACTCACCTGCTTCAGGTGTTTTGTTTATAAAAGAGTTGCTCCAGTCACTCCAATAGTTGTTGCTTTTTATGAGGTTGCAGCGGATCTGAAACTCATATTCCTTGAAAGGTACCCAGTTGTAAAAATGAACTGAATTTCCATTGATGCTAAAAGCGTTCTTAGCAACCTAAATTTGTTGATAGAAATATTTCTGTCATATAGACTCTTGCTTTCCTTTTCATTGCAAATTTTCTTAAAAAGAGTTATTTCAATCAAACTACAGTATTTGTAACACAAGCAACATGACAGCAAAATAGAACACAAAAGCATTTGTCTTTTCAGGTGTAAATAGCCTTTAATGGTGGTCAAAATAACCTCTGGCACTGAAAACTTACTCAGTGAGAATTGGACTCCCGTTGCGTCTGCTTTTAAATATTAATGGAGATTTTAAAATATCAAAATATTGAAACTTTTTTACATTACATGATGTCGCATTTATCCCTGTCTCTTAATCACATAATTTTCCTTCTCTTTACTTTCTGTACATTACTTGACATTGACGAGTCCAGTTTCTATTTCCTGGTTCAGATTCCATCTGTTTCGGTAGTCTATAATCTGATTGGATTAGTAATTGCTAATTGCTTCTCCTGTTTTTAACAATCCGTGAACCCTTTTGCAAACAATGCACTATTTTGATTTTCCCCAAATTGGAAATTCTAGTACAAAGCCTGCAAAATGCAAGCATGAAATAGATAATGGCTGCCTAATCTAGGCCACTGGCTTTTTCTAAATTGATGTGCTCCTAAAAATACAGAGATCTACTCATGCAATTTTTGTACATCTAAAAGCCCTACCTGAAAGCTCAATCAACATCATGAACAGAAGAGACTTAATTCCTTGCATGTGCAGACAGTGTTTGATACTAACCACACTGAAGAATATCAGAACGTAACCAGAATTTGTTTATTCTCAGAAAATCCATCATTTCTTCAATGCTTAGGCACAGAGTTGGACAGGATAGCTAATAGGAGACAGAGATAATTGATAGAGCTGTCACTGGTGAAACATTTTGAAATGTGAGGGTAGAAGCCTAAAGTAGGTTCATGATGACTCGGCACTATCAAAATCACTATGGAGCAGTGCATTGGCATTCTCAAGTCTCACTTGTGATGCTTGAACAGATTGAAGCGAGTACTGCAGTATTGTCTAGAAAAGATTTCCTGAATTGCTCTGGTTAACATTAATTCTGCTTCTCTCTCCACAGATGTTGCCAGAATTTTGTCAGCATTTTCTGTTTTTGTTTCCAGACTTGTAGTATTTTACTCTACATTCTTTAATTTGACTATTGGCCTTCTGAACACAAAACAAAAACACAGAGGAAGAAGCTATCTACATTTCATGTACTCAAGATCCTTGTTTTTGAAACATAGTTAATCAAAAAATTGAACCTAGTCAGTACTTGGATTCTGGGATTTTGCAGCTCCTAATAACTGTTTATTCTCTGGCAAAGAGATTTTTCCTAGATCCACTTATGATTCATCAAGTGTTTGATGTGTGGGCAGCACGGTGGCTCAATGGTCAACACTGCTGCCTCACAATCCAGTTTGAATGGGTTTTCTTCGGGTGCTCTGGTTTCCTACCACAGCCCAAAGATGTGCAGGCTAGATGGATTAGCCATGGGAAATGCAGGGTTACAGACATAAGGTTGGGGAGTGGATTTGTGGGATGGTCTTCAGCAGGTTGGTATGGCCTGCTTCTGAACTGTGGGGATTCTATGATTCTATTTGCTTCTCTTTCCTAATATTATCCATGACCCAAGTAACTGTGACTTCAATAAACAAAGAACTAGGACAGAATTTGACTCTATGACTGCTTTGGGTAGAGAATGCCAGGTTGCTGGTCAGTTAGCTCTTTTTTTTTGTATGATGAACATAACTAAAGGAAACAATGGAAACTTATGATAAGAAGGAGAACTAGTATAACAGAATTATGATGAAGCAAATAACAGGACACCTTAAAAGTCATCAGAATGTCTAGACATTTTAATAAATACTCTATAACATTACCAATTTAAACCTGGCATCTCTCTGCCAATCTTCCAGTGTGTAGCAGAACCTGCTCTTTATGCCCATGTGAGGCCTCAGCTCTTTATTTCTAATGATGTATACTTTTGTAAAGTTTACAAATAGTTAGATGTGGAACATTTTAATTCCTAGCACTTTATCACTCCTGTCTGCTGAAAGTGCCTCATGAAGCTATATTGAGATGCAGACAGTGACAACGCTTTAAGAGGTTATTTTGGCCTATTTTTTTGTTTGCAGAGAGGTTTTAAGGCAGAGGTCCTGAGCAATCAACAAGAACCACAAGAGTAACTAGCTTATGAGACCTGGGTTTTTATTTAAAGTTGGATCAATAGAAGCAGGCTGTAGGGGTGGGGTCAAACTTCCACAGATCCAGATTCTTTAGCTTCTAGCAGAAGCTGCTGGAGTTGTGAAAAAAGCTGCCACCATTTCTCTTTACTACAGTTGATAACTGGAGTTCTCTCTCTCTCAGAACTGTCTTTTGATCTTTCCTCCTGGGTTAGAGAATTGCATGTCAGACAATCTGTTTTCTGAATTTGCATTTTTCCAAGGGTGTCTTTATGGGATATTGCTATATTGGAACAGTTAATTAGTAATAGTTACTGTATCTATTGTTCTGTTAAGTTTTTCAATTGAGTTAAGTTATTCAAATTCCTTCTTTCTTTCTTTGTATTTTAACTATAATGGATGAATAAAGTGTGTTTTGATTTAAATCTGACCATTCGAATTGCATCTGGAATACAACACCATTACATTTACCTTTAAAATTAGAAAAACAAATTAGGGTCTAGGCTATCTTCTGAATAGTTTGAGGGAGTTTGGTTGGGTGCATAACAAGATGATACAGCAGGTCGTTCATTTTCCAGTCAAATATTGCAAGGAATGTGATATGTAGCAGAATTGTAGAAGATAAAGTATATGTGTGAGAGGGGCAGTGAGGGATTTTGCACTGATTCAAGGTCTTATAAATTTCTTTTATTTAATGCTGCCTGAATATTGCTGAGATACAGTTCCAGCAGTATCTCAGCATCTGCAATGAAACACACTATCAGGTGATAAGGTTAATTTCTATAGGTAAATGGGGTGATAGAGTTGGTAAAGATGAATGCAGAAGTGGTGTGTCTACCTCCTGGATTGGAAGTTCTGGGTTCAAGTCTCACCTAACCTGGAAGTGTGCCATAACATGTCTAAATGGGTTGATGAAAAATAACTTGGAATTGGCACTGATTGCCAGTTTGCCCTTTTCCCAGACCGCATGCAAAACCATTTTTGGGCACATAATTCCCTAGACAGCAATCAACATTTGAATTCTGTCCTTTAGTTCTGCCAATATCAACAGCATTGCAAGTTCTGAAACTTGGTGCCTTGGTTACTGCAAAATCATTAGCTGATGAGTGACCTTCTGCTCTCACTTTTTCACTGTAAAATATAGCTTCAACTCTTAAGCTTTTTCTCTTCAAAGCCAGCTGCACTCAACCATTACATCACTGCAGCCTCCCTGGTTTCTATCACTATCAAAATTAAAAATCAAAAGTCCGACATATGAATCAATCGAAACCTGCATCCCTATTCTAAGTGATTCAAGACTTAACAGCCATGTAGGTTGTCTAATACATCACATCAGTAGTATGACACTTTGATCTTTTACTTATAATTTCTGTGTCCAATATATCCTGCCCCATTAGCTACCTAATGAAGGAGCAGCATTCCAAAAGCTTGTACTTTCAAATAAGCTTGTTGGATTATAACCTGGTGTTGTGTGATTTTTTTTAACTTTGTCCATCTCAGTCCAACACAGGCATCTCCACACCATGACTATCAATAGAGGAGCTGCTTTCACTGACATCCTGTCCTGTTGACCTCCTATACAAAGAAAATATTATCAGATATCAACAGAATCACTTTGGTGAATTTCTTGCTGCCATTCACTAAAGATCCAAGGAAAATCCAAATGTATCACCAAGTTTTCATGAGCAAAGTATGATGGAAATAAGAACCTCTTGCTACCTTTTTGTAGTTGAAGTGATAATCTTGCAATAATTCACCAAAGTACATTTTTTAAATATGAGATGAAGATAAAGTAGGAATGTTTAAAAGCAACAGATTAAAAAGCACAGCAGCTGCTTGAAGGAAAGAAGTTAGTTACAGGCATCTTATAGACACAAATAGAATGCAAAATGTGGCTACATGAATGAATTTTGGGAATAAATGTTCAGAGTCAGACTCAAGGGGTGGCTCTCAATGTAAATGGAGTATGAGTTTGCATCAGAAAGGCAAGGTGAAACTCAATGAGTGTTAATTATGTCTTCATTAAAAATAATGCACACTTTATTAAACAACACTTTGCAACAAATCTGGAACTTACCAGAGTCCAGCTAATATTAGGATCCGATATTATTCTGTATCTTATTTCAAACTGACATTCTGCATTTGTTGAGCTTCTCCAGTGAATAATGGTCTTGGGAACTGAATTATTTATAAATTCAACTTTAGTGATCATTGGAGCATCAGGCTTAACTATTTAAACAAAAAAAAGTTTCAAATTGGCATGAAAATTAGAATAATATTTCTCAACATTTTTGCCTCATCCCTTAAAGATGGTGATTGGGAATTTCTAACAAGACTTTATTGAATGGTTATCATAATTTCAGAGGCAAATCAGAAACACATCTATTCAATATGCCAGGCCTGCTTCTCAGCCTACTGCTGAAGTTATAGTGGGCAATTGGAAAAAGCTCAGAGAAAGTGACAGTGAGTGACTTATACTGGATTCAAGCCAAAAATGGCCAAGACATTCTTCAGCTGAATCCTCCCTGCTCCCTCTGTTCTCTACTCCAAGGTAGGGGAGAATTATTAGCCCTGAATATTGAAAATTAATTGGAAGAAGCACTGAAGTGAGGGCAAGGGTACCAAAATTACATTTATGTATTGTAGATGCATCTGTCCATGACGGTATTGGTAGGAGTCGCCATCATACTACCATGAAGACAAAGTTGCATCTTCATATTCAAGATAACTTTCGTTGTGATATGGCATGACTACCATGCTAAATTGGATAGATTTTGAACAAATTTATCAGCTCAAAACTGGCCATCCATGAGGTGCTGTGGCAATCTCAGTGATTGAAAACAGTTCTGCTACTATGTGTGACCTCATGGTCCAGCATTTTTCCCACTCTACCATTTCCATCAAGCTGATTAACAGTTAAATTAATAGTGCAGGGGACATGCCCAGAGCAGAATTAAGCATATCTTAAAATTGAGGTGTCAACCTGGTGAAGCTACTACACAAGATTACTTACATGCCAAACATCAGAATCAGTAGCAATAGACAGATTTAAGCAATCACACACAAATAAATAAGATCAAAATACTGTAGTACTACGATATCCAGCAGAGACTAGTATTGGACAACAAACAGAAAGGGGAGTTTTCACAAACATCCCATCTTCATTGAAGACAGTACCCAGCTAAATACAAACTGTAAGCATTTGCAAGCACCTTTAGCTTGAATGATCCACTTTGGCTTCTTTCTGAAGTCCCTAGCATCATAGATATCAGTCTTCAGCTAATATGATGCATGTGATACCAAGAAAAAGCCAATATCTACTGCAAAGATTACTATAAATGTTATGTGCTTTGAAAACATTTTGACACCAATAATGAAGAATTCTGCTCCATAAGTTCAACAACAAGGAAAATCATTCAGGTAAGTCCTCCACAAAAAAATCAGGACAAAACCAACCTGGCCAATTACTGCTTCATCAGTCAACATTCAAAAATCAATAAAATGGTGGAAAGGGTCATCAACAACACCATCAAGCAGAAGTCACTTTGCAAAAACCTGATCAGTGGAACTTAGTTTGGCTATGCCAGGGTCACTCAGTGTTTAAAATTCATTTGTAGGACTTGGATGTTGCTGGCTGGCCAGCAAAGAGAGCCCATCCCTATTTGCCCTTGAGAAAGTGGTAGTGAGCTGCCTTCTGGAATCACTGCAGTCCATTGCTGTGGGCTGACCCACAATGCCAGTAGGGAGGGAACTCTGGGATTTTGACTCAACGACTGTGAAGGAACGGCAGTATATTTTCAAGTCAGGATGGTGAGTGGCTTGGAGGGGAACTTGTAGGTAATGGTGTTCCAAAGTTCATGGCCTCATTACAGTGTGAGAAAATGATCTGCCACCCTGCTCACCCACAGCATGGCAACATAAAAAAACACAGAAACTAGCCTGGAAAACACAGAAACCAAGTCTGCCAACATATACAGAAACTACCCAGTGTTCCAGTCTTGACTAAACAGGCTAACATAAAAATCAGACATGACCAAGCCCGTTCCTAGACCAGAGAATACAATCAGCTCCCAGCCCGATTACCACTGCAGTCTAAACACCCGAAGGGCAGACTCATTTCCCATTGAAACCAATACCACAGACCGAGAGGCCCCGGAAGACTTCACTCGGAGGAGGAACACGATGGACACACCTGGATGCCAGGAGAAGGGACATTTACACATCTTTGTGCAGATGGGAAATACAATAAAGAATCCTCCAGAAGACATTCTCACCCACTTATAGAGATGGCTGGAATCTCCTGTGTCAATTATAAAGGAATTGCTACTGCTGAACTCTTGATTAACTTCCATTCAGTTTATTCTTGTATTAATCGCTTTACAATTTTCACCATTGTACTGTCACTGTTTTACAATGATCACCTTTGTGTTGTACACCTACAAAAATGTGCCTACACTTCTGTTTGGGAAAGAGCATTTGGTCATCTGTGCAGAGAATCGGTTCTGTGTCAGCCTGGTTAATTTCTCTTCCACCATATTGCTTTGTGGAATAAATCACTTGTCAATTTCACTACAATCCTCATTTGTGGTCTCTGATCCATTGGGCTCAATTCTCTGACAACAGTTTTAGATCAAACATGGCTAAAAGCGCTGAAATCCAGAGGTGAGATGAGAGTGACAGCCCTTGACATCAAGGCCACATTTGATTGAATGTGGTAAGAAGGAGCCCTAACAAAACTGGAATCAATGGGAATCAGTGAGAAAACTCTCTGCTTGTTAAACTAGCAAAAAGGAAGCCAGTTATAGTTCTTGGAAGTCTGCCACTTCAGTTAGAGTCATAGAGATGTACAGCATGGAAACAGACCCTTCGGTTCAACCCGTCCATGCCAACAAGATATCCCAACCCAATCTAGTCCCACCTGCCAGCACCCGGGCCATATCCCTCCAAACCCTTCCTATTCATATACCCATCCAAATGCCTCTTAAATGTTGCAATTGTACCAGCCTCCACCACATCCTCTGGCAGCTCATTCCATACACGTACCACCCTCTGCGTGAAAAAGTTGCCCCTTAGGTCTCTTTTATATCTTTCCCCTCTCACCCTAAACCTATGCCCTCTAGTTCTGGACTCCCTGACCCCAGGGAAAAGACTTTGTCTATCCATCCTATCCATGCCCCTCATAATTTTGTAAACCTCTATAAGGTCACCCCTCAACCTCCGCTCCAGGGAAAACAATCCCAGCCTGTTCAGCCTCTCCCTGTAGCTCAAATCCTCCAACCCTAGCAACATCCTTGTAAATCTTTTCTGAAATCTTTCAAGTTTCACAACATCTTTCCAATAGGAAGGAGACCAGAAATGCACACAATATTCCAACAGTGGCCAAACCAATGTCCTATACAGCCGCAACATGACCTCCCAACTCCTGTACTCAATATTCTGACCAATAAAGGAAAGCATACCAAATGCCTTCTTCACTATCCTATCTACCTGCCACTCCACTTTCAAGGAGCTATGAACCTGCACTCCAAGGTCTTTTTGTTCAGCAACACTCCCTTGGAGCTTACCATTAAGTGTATAAGTCCTGCTAAGATTTGCTTTCCCAAAATGCAACACCTCGCATTTATCTGAATTAAACTCCATCTGCCACTTCTTAGCCCATTGGCCCATCTGGTCCAGATCCTGTTGTAATCTGAGGTAACCCTCTTCGCTGTCCACTACACCTCCAATTTTGGTGTCTTCTGCAAACTTACTGACTGTACCTCTTATGCCCGCATCCAAATCATTTATGTTGCATGACATCTCTGCAGGAAATCCTCCAGGATAGTATCTTAGGCCCAACCATGTTTAGTTGTTTCTTCAATGACCTTCCTCTATCATCCTCATTGTCTATCAGAAGTGAGGATGTTCCTTGATGACTCCATACTGTTCAGCTTCATTCATGACTCCTCAGATATTGAAGCTGTCCAAGTCCATCCAAATGCAAGAAGACCCAGTCAATATCCAGATATGGGCTGACAAGTACCAAGAGGTTCATTTCACACAAGTGCTATACAATGACCACCTCCAACAAGAGATATTCTAACCATTGTCCCTTGACATTCAATGGTGTTGTCATCACTGAAGTCCCCACTATCAACATCATGGGGGGTTATCATTGACCAGAAATTGAATGGACATAAAGATACCATGGGTGGGACAGCAGGTCAGGGTATAAGAATCCTACAATGGCTAATTTATTGCCTGACCAATGTTCCATTTGATTTTTTTTGCTACTGCGTGGACCTCTGAGATCTGAAGGGGAAGCCATTCTGATGGTAGAAGCATGCTGTTTGATAAGCACCCAGCTTAGAGGGGATGTTGTTTTTGACTCTTCAAAGCCTGTCCACTATCTACTAGACTCAAGTCAGGAATGTAATGGTACTCCATTCTAACCTGAATGAATGCAACTCAATCAATACTCAAGAAGCTTGACACGGTCAGGATAAAGCATCCCACTTGATTGACACCACATTCGTTCCCCTGACCACTGATGCATAGGAGCAGCAGTATAAACCATCCACAAGATGTATTGCGGAAATTCAGTCTTTAGATAGTACTTTCCAAACCCATGACCATCTAGAAGGGCAGCAGATACATAGCAATACTACTACCACCTGAAAGTTTCCCTTCAAGTCACTCAACATCTTGGCATAGAAATATATCACTGTTCCTTCAGTGTCACTGGGTCAAAATTATGGAACTCTCTTCCTGACATTTTGGGGCTCACTACAGCAAAAGGATCAGTGGTTCAAGAAAGCCGTCACCTTCCCAAGGGCAATGACTGCTGGCCCAGCGAACAACACCCTTGGCCTATGAATAATTAGAAAGAAAGGCCTGATGAAGTAGAAATAGAAAATTGACCTATTTTGTCCTATCCAAAAGAAGCAAGATAAATCCAACCCATTCATTTATTATTCTATTGAAATATATACTATCAATCTATGTTAGATCATCAGCAATGTCGATGCCAATATTGCTATCACGCAGCACTTACTCGGTAATACTCTGCTCACTGATTGTCAGTTTGGGTCCTGTCAGGGCAAATAGTTCCTGATCTCTTTACTGCCTTGATCAAGCCTTGTTAGGGATAAAAGAGGTGAACTCCAGAAATGGAGCAAGAGTGACTATTCTTGACATCAACGCAGCACTTGACTGATGAATGAAGAGACACTAACAAAGCTGGAGTCAATAGAAAGCAGTGGGGAAACTTTCCACAGGTTGGAATCATATCTAGCATAAAGTTTGTGGTTGTTGGTGGTCAGTCATCTCAGTTCTAGAACATATAGAACATAGAACATTACAGCGCAGTACAGGCCCTTCAGCCCTTGATGTTGTGCCACCCTGTCATTCTAATCTGAAGCCCATCCCACCTACACTATTCCATGTACATCCATATGCCTGTCCAATGACGACTTAAATGCACTTAAACTTGGCGAATCTACTACCGTTGCAGGCAAAGCATTCCATACCCTTACTACTCTCTGAGTAAAGAAACTACCTCTGACATCTGTCTTATACCTATCTCCCCTCACTTTAAAGCTGTGTCCCCTTGTGTTTGCCGTCCCCATACTTGGAAAAAGGCTCTCCCTGCCCACCCTATCTAACCCTCTGATTATCTTGTATGTCTCTATTAAGTCTCCTCTCAACCTTCTTCTCTCTAACGAGAACAGCCTCAAGGCCCTCAGCCTTTCCTTGTAAGACATTCCTTCCATACCAGGCAACATCCTACTAAATCTCCTCTGCACCCTTTCCAAGGCTTCCACATCCTTCTAATAATGCAGTGACCAGAACCGTACACAATACTCCAAGTGTGGCTGTACCAGAGTTTTGTACAGCTGCAGCATAACCTTCTGGTTCCGGAACTCAACCCCTCTATTAATAAAGGCCAAAACACTGTATGCCTTCTTAACAACCCTGTCAATCTGAATGGCAACTTTCAGGAATACATCTCTGCGGGATTTCTTCCGGGTGGTATCCTCAGCCCAATCATCATCATCGGCTTCATCAATTAACCTTTCCTTCATCATAAGGTCATAAATAGGGATGTTTGCTGATGATTGCACAATGTCAACACCATTCTCAATTCATTTCATTCTGAAACTGTCCAAGTCCATATGAATAAGACCTGGACAATATCCTGGGCTGATAAGTAGCATAGCACCACACGAGTGACAAAAGTGACTATCTCCAACATTGGCAGAATATAACCACTTGCCCTTAACGTTCAATGGCATTGCCATTGCCATTGCTGAATCTCTTCTCAATGAATATCCTGGGGATTACCATTGACCAGAACTGAAATGGCCAGGCAGTAAAAATCTTGCGGTTAGAAAGTCTGATCAGAGGCTAGGAATTCTGAGGTAAATAACTCACTTTCTGACCCCCCAAACCACCTGTAAGCCAATGATCAGGAATGTGATATCCAATTGTCTGGATGAGTGCAATCTCAACACTATCCAGGACAAAGTAGACAAAGTTGATTCTTACCCCAATCCACACACTTAAACATTCTGTTCCTCTACCACTGAATCACAGTGGCAACAGTGCCTCTATGGACAAATTGGCAGCTTCATGGAGATTCAGGTCCAGCAGTGCATACCATCTACAAGAGGCACAATAGCAATTCACCAAGCTCGCTTTGACAATACCTTCTAAACCTGCAATCCCTGCCACCGAGAAGGACAAGGGCAATTCGTACATGGGGACATGATCCCATGAAAGATATTTTCTAAGCCACATGCCATTGCGACTTGAAGCTATATTTTAATTCCTTCATTGTGCTGGGTCAAAGTCCTGGCATTCCTACAATACTCCCTTCATGGATTTCAGCTATTCGTGAAGATGTTTTGCCACCACCTTCCATTGTCCAATTGGAGTGACCAATAAGTGCTGGCCTTGCCAGTGATGTCCAGCGTTTTCTAAAAACCCAACTTTCCTCTTGTTCTATGCTAGATACTAATTCCACATCTCCAGGTGGAATCAAAGACTGCTGCTGTGTTGGCAATTATGTCTGGTTTCATGATATGTTATTATGCCAAGTACAGATATGCAAAAACATTACCTGACCTATCCCATCCTAATATCAAAATTGTAGCAGGAGTACACCAGGCCTTTGAAGACTTCCATCCCCATTGTCTGTACAATGTTGGAATTAAACACAAACTTGTCTGCCCTTCAACATGAACAAAAATATGTTTTCTAGGAAAAATTATGGATTTGTGATCAACTGTTGGGATTTCCTAATCTATATAAACTAAAATAAATGGTTGTTTCATGAGCCATCAGAAGACTCCAGTCTAGAACCAAAAAGATCATGCACAATTGTAACTGGTAGAAATTGCAAAACTGTACCTATATCATGGAGTGAAAAAGTTAGACGCTTAGATGTTGCATTTCCTAGTGCATTCGTAGCTTGTATCCAAACCCTGTATATGGAAGCTTTCTGAAGATGATTTCCAGGGACTGTGACACTGTTTGAACTGAAGTTTGTTGGAAATATCTGTTCTTTACCTGTCCCTTCACTGTAAGGATAAAATAAATAAATCAAATCTCATAATACAGCACTGTGAGAATCAAAAACATTTTTATTATAAATATAATTAGAAGGAAACATCTTCCCTTCTAATGAATGTAAAAAAATCTACAACAGTCCTATAATATAAAACTAATAATCCTTCCAATTCTGCAACATGGGATCCATTGTATGAAGGACAATTTGTGATGATAGCTGCCTCTATGGAAAACTTGACAATTGCAAAGGACAGCCAGTTCCAGCAGTCTAAGAGTCTGATGGCTATGTCAATAGACCTGCACTCCATCATTTTAGGTGATGGGGGATTACTCACTGCAGATGTTCTTCCCTCACTAAGAAACAGAGTGGTGCCACTAGACACCTAGTCATTTGAGGATCAGCACACAGACCCCCAGACATTTTCTCTCAAAGTGCTGCAGATATGGCTGGGTCCCCCACCCTACCTGCCATCTTCAGCCCTGTGCAAATTCAAGCTGAGGACGGTTCAGTTGTCTGTGGGCAGGACTCACTCAGTATATCTCACCCATCTAGACACAAATGCCACCAAGCTCACCCAATCAAAGCTCTAAGGCCAATGGGGAGACTTTAGGGCAGTTTCCTCCACCCCAGCTGTAATTCGGATAATTGATGTTTGGATAACTGAGGTTGTTCTCTATATGTTTGCTTTCTTCATCAGCAATGCATGCAACCAACATTGTTGGTGCAGAGCCCAGTCATCCTTGGTGCTACATAATGTTTATTTATGCCAATTTATGAAGTGAGCATCTCTTGCACCACGTGCAGGTTATGGATATATGTTAGATTGCTAATTTGAGAACTAGGATCAATATGTTTATGCTAGTGTATCACAGGCATTAGTGAGATTGATTCCGGATGCTGCATGTGGTGAGGAGTGTTTGGGACCAGGAATTGGACTTCAGACAGTGGGTTAAAGCCTAACGTTCACATACGTACTGCTCGCAGGTGTCTTTCTGCTTCAGTATATGGGTGTCTATGTAATGCTGTTGCCTTTTGAAGGGCTTCACAATACTGGAAACTGAAGCCCTTCCCTTCCTTCAATTACCCCAATTACTCTAGGTGGAATCACAGCCATTTTCATCTTTAATGCATACTTGTTATTTACAGCATGATGGAAGACAATAGCAGTTACTTCTCAAGCAGTAAGTTTCAGGCTCAGTTTCTTAATATCAATGAACACCCAAAATAAACATACCTTTTTTGGTAGACCTGCAAATCAATCCCAAAGGCTTTGAACTTCTCCAAGTTCCCATGCAACCAATGTGTTTAAACCTGTCTTTGCCCACTTTACTACCTCCCCCTCTCCCCCACCCCCACCACCCCCCTGCCCCCAGAGGAGTAAGCAGCATATGTCTGACTTTCAGATCGAGAATTCATGGCATTAATTTTCTATCCAGGGGGTGGGGAAATAAGAAACTGCATATTTAGGATGCAAGATGAAGTAGTACTAATGTTAATGCATGCCAATAAGGGTCTTGCTGCTCATTTTCAAGAATCTCATTTCACGATCCAACACTTAGTTGGAAAATGTGTCCTTTTGATCTTGACATAGAAAGGTCCTCTCTGGTAAAATACGTAGACTATAAGGAGGAAGAGCACGGTTTAAAAAGGACACAGAAATGAACACAATGGAAGAAGAGCGCAACATCATGTTGAGCTCAAAATTTATTGAGCTGAGGTAATAAGGGGATGAAACTAAAGCACTTGCCAAAGACAGATTGTTCAGAATCAGAGAGGGGACGATCAAAGGGTACAGTTAATATACAGCACGAAGTGAGATTAGAGAGAGTTAGAGATCAAAGGGCATGGAAAGCAAGAAGGTTCTGAAAGGTGTTGATAACCATGAGCTGTCGAAGCCTGTGATTTTTCACACTTGCTGTGATGGAAAATAACTTTTGTTAAAGTATTAGATAATGAAGTGCAAGTGCAGAACAGTACAACCATTAAACAGAGAAGTTTAAAAATCACACAACACCAGGTTATACTCCAACAGGTTTATTTGGAAGTACTAGCCTTCACAGCACTGCTCCTTCATCAGGTAACTAGTGGGGCAGGATCATAAGATGCAGAATTTATTGCAAAAGATCACAATGTCATGCAATTAAAATAATATATTGAACCAACCTAGATTGCTGTTAAATCTTTCATCTTTTAGATTGGGTTGCTGGTTTTGGTTCATTAATATGTAAATAACAGAACTTCTTTTGAGTCACATTCTTGAGATAACTTAAGGTTTTATTAAAAAAAAGGTGACGTCTCAGTTCAGACAATGCATTAAAGGTGTGAGGTTAGACTCTGTCTGTATGCCAATCTTGAGTCAGACGAAGGTGAGGACTGCAGGTGCTGGAGATTGGAGTCGAGGGTGTGGTGCTGGAAAAGCACAGCAGGTCAGGCAGCATCCAAGGAGCAGGAGTTGACGTTTCGGGCAAAAGCTCTGATCAAGTTTCCTGATGTAGAGCTTTTGCCTGAAACATCGAATCTCCTGCTCTTTGGAGGCTGCCTGATCTGCTGTGCTTCTCCAGCACCACACTCTTGGTTCTATTTCCAAAGTAGGAATTTATAAAATATTATATGGATTGACTACATACATTGATTGCTTGCAGGTTGTGAGGTTTTTGAGCAAAAATTGAATGTATCTGCAAATATAATTCTGCAAGTGCAAATTCACTCCATAGACTTATACGTGTGCATGTGACGGAGGGTGTTGGGAGGGAGAGAGAAAAGAGAGAGAGTGCGTGTGAGTGAGTGAATGCGCATGAGAGACTGTGTGCGTGCTTCGTAGAGTGTGTGCATGAGTGTAACGGAGTATAAGCCCATGAGCAGGTGTTTGCATGGGTGTGAATGTTGGGGGTGTATAAATACATGTCAGAGAGAGAACATGTTTATGAGAGAGAGTCTGCGTGAGTAAGGTAAGAATATGTGTGCATGTGTGTGAGAGTGTATAATGTACACAAGCACACATACACACACACACTCTGACATATTCACACAGGCCCTCTCTCATACATAAGCTCCCTCAGACACATACACATGCTCTCTCTCAAACATGTGTATGAGAGCGGGTCTGTGTGAGTGTGTGAGTTGTAAGAGTGTGTGCATACATGCGCTTGTGTGTGTGTGTGTGTGTGTGTATAGTGTACATAAGAATGTGTGTACACACACGCACACACACTCTTACATACTCTCACACTCACGCAGACCCTCTCTCATACACATTCTCTCTCTCAGACACACACACATATACCTGCTATGCACACACTCTCTCACAGGCTTATACTCCGTCACACTCATGTACACACATACACAAAAACACACACTGTCATGCGCAGTCACACACACACACTCACTCTGTGTCCCTCACATGTACACAAACACACACATTTAAGTGTATGGGGTGAACTTGTATTTACAGACAATTCTATTTTGCTCAAAAGGTGCACAACTTGCAGGCAGTCAAAGCAGGCAGTCAATCCATATGACATTTATAAATTCCTATTTTGGCAATAGAACCAGTCTGACTCAACATTGGAATACAGACAGACTCTAACCTCACACCTTTAATATATTGTCTGAGCTGAGATATCACATTTTTTTATATCAAACCTTAAGTTATCTCAAAAATGTGACTTAAAAGAAGTTCTGGGTTTACATTTAATGAACTGAAACCTGCAACCCATTCTAAAAGACTTAACAGCAATCTAGGTTCATTCAATATATTCTTTTAATTACATGATGCTGTGATCTTTTGCAATACATTCTGTGTCTTATGATCCTGACCCACTAGTTACCTGATGAAGGAGCAGTGCTCTGAAAGCTAGTACTTCCAAATAAAACTGTTGGACTATAACTTGGTGTTGTGTGATTTTTAATTTTGTCCACCCCAGTCCAACACCGGCACTTCCACATCATAAATAGAGTAAGTTGGAGAGACCGAGAATGTATACATTGTGCGTGGATCTCAGGATGCAGCATGAACAGCAATCTGAGAAATGCTGAATGTAAATCTCACCATCTGTAATGGTGAGCATATTTGAAACATTCTGGATGGAATTTCAATTGAAATCCAAATTGAACATGCACAAAACAAAGATACCAGCAGAGAAAGAAGATGTAACTGTGACAGCAAACTTTGGTAGGATTTAACACAAAAAAGGAATAGAAAACAATAAAGGAGAACAAAGTAGAAATTACAAATAGAAACCTTGTCGAAGAGAAGAGCAGAATTTCTTCAAGGTAAAAACAATAACTGCAGATGCTGGAAAGCAAATACTGGATTAGTGGTGCTGGAAGAGCACAGCAGTTCAGGCAGCATCCAAGGAGCTCGTTGGTTGCTACCTGAACTGCTGTGCTCTTCCAGCACCACTAATCCAGAATTTCTTCAAGGTCATATTCCATAAAGAGAAATGGCAGTGAATTGAATACTAATACAGAAGAAATACTAATACTAATACAGATGATGGAAATCTGAAATAAAAACAAAAACTGTTTGAATACTTAAGAGGTCTGGCAGTATCTATTGATAGAAACAGAATTAGCAGGTTGATTCAGCGTATTTCTTTTGTCTGAGCATGTGGGCTTTACTTGTGCATGACATGAGGTACCTCAAGAGACAATTACATTAATCAGGCAAGTTTATAATACAGATTGAAATTATTGGTTGTTATAATAACTTGTGTGTGAAATACAACTCTGTGGAATACTAATCCTGATCATGTCATTAGTCATTGCAGATTAAAGATGGCCTTCTATGAAGAAAGAAACTAATCAGAGATGATCTTAAGAGTCTCACCTTTGCGCTACAATTCACAAGTACAATCCAAGATCTTGTAGGTTTCACAGTGCTGATTCCCTCTCACTTTGAACTGTAATTATTCGCCAACATGTAAGTATATGCAATGCTCCCTTTCTTGGGTGATGTAGGGGTTTTGGAGACAAGGTATCAATAATCATGCAACACTTACAATCTCCTACTGTATTTGCACAATATATCTTGTGCTGCATGAATTGGAATAAGGTCCCTATATCAAGGTTCAGGTAGGGATGTTCCATGAGCCTCCTTGTTGGAATCCTCCTTGTCCCACTGTATGGAGGAGTATACTAAACTATCAGGGCTGGTGCCTTCCCAGATTAGTTACTGGGATTCCAGAGTTATCTTTGCATCCATAGCTGATGCCTTTACTTCATTACTCCTGACTGAGGGTGAGCACTCTGGGAAAGTCTTGTGCACAGTTGATACAGTGTGCCCCATAATCCTATCATGCACAACTGCAGCAGGCAAAGAAGGGATGACATGGATCCTGAAGACCTGTGACAGAGGCAGCAATCTTCCAAGGAGGAAGATGAGGATACCAAGCAGGAAGAAAATCACCCTCAACATGATAGAGCACTTCACCATCAGGCACAACAAGCCAGATAGGACTTAATTTATAGCCAGTTCCTGTAGATATAGATCACCTATTGATTGTAGATGTATTACTGTTTGAAAGGCAAGGAGTACCTGTCTGATCCCAAGAAGCAAAAGCACCATGGGAGGCTTACCTGTACAGGAAGGCATGAATAAGAGAGGAGGAGACATTCTGAGATAGAATTTGTTAGCTAGAGGAATGAACATGTCTTTCTGTGGCCATAGATGTGACTCCAGAATGGCATGTTGTCTCCCTGGTACCAGAGTCAATGATATTGGAGTGGCTGAAGGAATACGCGCAGGCAGAGGATTAGATTAGATTACTTACAGTGTGGAAACAGGCCCTTCGGCCCAACAAGTCCACACCGACCCGCTGAAGCGTAACCCACCCAGACCCATTCTCCTACATTTACCCCTTCACCTAACACTACAGGCAATTTAGCATGGCCAATTCACCTAACCTGCACATTTTTGGATTGTGGAAGGAAACCAGAGCACCCAGAGGAAACCCACGCAGACACAGGGAGAATGTACAAACTCCACACAGAGAGTCGCCTGAGGCGGGAATTGAACCCGGGTCTCTGGCGCTGCAAGGCAGCAGTGCTAACCACTGTGCCACCTTGCCACCCACACAGTGCGCCATGCTGGTACCAATGATTTGGGTGGGGGGGGGTGTTGTGTGGGGCGAGGTCCTGAAAGTAGATTTCAGGGAGCTAGGAAGGAGATTAAAAGCAGGACCTCCAAAGCAGTGGTACCAGAATTATTTGCAGTCCCCCATCCTAGTGAGTGTAAAAATAAGAGAACTGGGTGCTTGAACATGTGGCTGGAAGGGAGGACATCAAATTTCTGGAGCAGGGAGAACCTGTAGAATGGCTGCAATTCTAGTAAGACTGGAAGTAACATTCTTACAAGGAGATGGCACTGTTGGGGAGGGTTTGAGGAAACAACTGGTAAAAGAATATTGAAAAGTTGGAAGCAAAAATAAACAGGTGAAGTTTAAGCAAACATCAGATAAGATCAGCATAATGTATAAAAAAGCTAAATTAATAGCACTCCATCTGGATGAACATAAGATTTACAAAAACAAATGAATGTACAAATTGAGATAAATGGATATGAGGTAGTTGCCTTTATGGAGTGTAAAAGCAAAAAAAAGCTGAAAATCTGAAGCAACACACAAAATGCTGGCGAAATTCAGCAGGTTTGGCAGAAGCTGTGGAGAGGGAAACAGAGTTAACATTTCAAGTTCAGTCAGAAAAAAGGCAAGCAACCGGAAAGTAAGGATCATTCCTAAGGATAGAGTGGAGGAATCTCAGAGTGAATACTCAGTCTGCGTTTGGTCTCACCAACATAAAGGAGAACGCATTTTGAGCAGAAAATAATTTAGAACCCGATTACGTCCTTTGATCATTTTTACACACCCTCACCCCTGGTCCTGTCAAGACATGGGTTCCTTTTAGCCCAGCCTACCCATTGTCTCCTGCACTTAGCTCTCAATATCACTTATTCAGCTTCTTTTCTGACCTGGCTTACAATCACCTATCTCCTGTCTGCCCGCCCTTTCAAATATATCTCTCTCTCAGCTCTGCCTCTTCGAAACCCCTCCCCTCACACCAATCTTCAACATAAATATCACATTTTATTAACTGCTATCAGTTCTGATGAAGAGTCACTGGATTCAAAACATTAACTTTGTTTTCTCTCCACAGATGCTGTGTTTCTCCAGCACCTTCTACTTTCATTTCAGATCTCCAGCATCTGCAGTTCTTTGTTTTATTGTTGAAAGTTTGAGGTGCTACCTAGATTGACAGGCTGAGCCGGCAATTCACTTGGCAAACGGTTAACCGTGTTGCCTTCTGCCCTCACCTAAATAAAAAATTGCTGCCACCATACTGAATGGGCTGAGTTAGTGGGTTTTTGACGGAAGGTGCAGGCTGTACTTGTAAATGATGTGAGGCCCTTCAAAGGGCAACTGCATCAGTCAAATACTTGCACCAATCAGACGTTTACACAGTACAGAGTGCAAACCTAGGATTATAATCATAGAGCTCTGCATGTGAACCTCCTGCAGTGTATAATTATAGTGAAGACACATCCTGGCCCCAAGCAATCTTCACCACATCATTGGTTAATAAAAATTGATCATTGTCATCTGTGAAGTTGAAGTAATCAAAGGTGATCCACGGCCACAATTCACAAAGAC
This sequence comes from Chiloscyllium punctatum, assembly GCF_047496795.1. Lineage (NCBI taxonomy): Eukaryota > Metazoa > Chordata > Chondrichthyes > Orectolobiformes > Hemiscylliidae > Chiloscyllium > Chiloscyllium punctatum. The sequence continues at coordinate 77,235,569 of NC_092745.1, read as the reverse complement.
AATTAATTGTCTCAGAGGGTACACAAGGGAGTGCAGCTGATTTCCTTTGATTTTGAATTAAGTACTTGGCAACCAACATTTCCTCTAAGTTGCAGCCACCCTGAGGTTCTGTGTATACCACTTGTTATGCTTTCACGATTCTAAGCATTGACGTCTGGTTTTGGAAGTCACTGCCACATATGCCACATATGAACCTTGAAGGCCTACATACTGGAAAAATAATTAGAGAGAATGTTGTTCAGACCATGGTTTTATATGAAACGTTGCTTTTCATGTGTGATGTGAGGGTGAAGAGAACAAGGATTCAGAAACTCTACTAAACTAACAGTCTCCTATTATATTGCTCATGCTGCATACTTCAGAATACGTTCTGCTATGTCAAAGGGCAATGTAGAGGCATTCCAAGGTCATCTTCATCAGAGTCCTCCATGTCCCACTGTTTTGTGGACTATATTGAACTATTATTTGTAAGTACTATGAATGTTCACTGATCACATGATGAAGAACCTGTTCTGTTTTTAATATTCTCCACGCACATTCATTGGAACCATTATCAATAGATGCAGCCATAGCAGATGTATTCATCACTCTGGCCATGTAAATGAGGGGCAGCAAAACAAGGAAAAAGAGATGAGCCAAAAAGTCCAGGACCAATAGCAACCTCCACAGGATACCAAGGAGTTACAGGAGGTCCGGTGTCCACTGTTCTCTATGCCACATTCTCTAGATGAGTGAAGTGTACTGTGGCTGTGGTCTGAGGACACAGTCACAGAAAAATAACATCTGCTGGAAAAGGAACGGTCACCTGAAGGGGTATGTCACCATCGAAGTGACAATGTGCTTTTTGTTGCAATTGGCCACTTCCAAGGATCCTCTGGAGATCTGTGTGTGAACTCTCAATCATTAGCCCACAAATGCATCAAGACTGTATATGATACATTCATTCTCCTTCCTTGTGACAAAGTCAGTGCAGTGCCAAGGCAAATAAACTTTGCCAATAAGGCTGGTTTTCCCCAGTACAGACTTCTAAAGATTACATGCACATATCAGGTTGTGAATACCATAAAATAAATTTACTCACATCACTCATAGATGGTCAACGTACAGGTCATCTGCGATTATCGGTATTGTAAGACCATAGGAGCAGAAATTAGGCCATCCAGCCCATCAAGTCTGTTCTGCCATTTGATCATGGCTGATAGGCTTTTTCAACTCCATTTTCCTGCTTTCTCTCCGTGACCTTTGATCTCCTTGGCAATCAAGAACTTATCTATCTCTGTCTTAAATATACTAAATGAATTGGCCTCCACAGCCCTCTGTGGCAATGAATTCCACAGGTTCACCACTCTGGTTAAAAATGTTTCTCTGTATCTTCATTCCAAAGCATCTTCCTTTTACTCGAATGCTGTGTCTTTGGATCCTTGTCTCTTCCCACCAATGGAAAATCTCCCTTAAGTCTACTTTGTCCAGGCTATTCAGTATTCTGAAAGTTTCAATCAGATCCCCCCCTCATCCTTCTAAACTCCATCAAGTATAGTCCCAGAGTCCTCAAATATTCCTCATATTGTCAAGCCTTTCATTTCTGCAATCACTCTTGTGAACCTCCTCTGGACCTGCTCCAGGGCCAATACATTCTTCCTGAGGTATGGGGCCCAAAATTGCTCACAAAACTCTAAATGCAGTCTGACCAGAGCCTTATAAAACCTCAGAAATACATCCTTGTTTTTATGTTCTAATCCTCTCGAGATGAATGACAATATTGTACTGGCTCAGCCTAATTACAGACTCAGCCTGTACGTTTACCTTAAGAGAATCCTGAAGTACGACTCTCAAGTCTCTTCGTACTCCAGATTTCTGAATTTTCTCTCAATTTAGAAAATTGTCTATTCTTCTTACAAAAATGCATGACCTCACACTTTCCTACATTGTATTTCATCTGCCACTTCTTGGCTCACTCTCCTAACCTGTCCAAATCTTTCTGCAGCCTCCCTGCCTCCTCAAAACTACCTGCCTCTCCACCTATCTTGTATCATCTGCAAACTTAGCCAGAATGCCCTCAGTTCCTTCATCCAGATCATTAATGTATAAAGTGAAAGGTTAGGTCTTTGCCAGACACACTGGGAGTTGTCATGATGCCTATATACTTTAACTGCCAGGTTCCTGCTTAACTTTGAAGAACTAGATGCCTTATAAGGCTGGCTGCTGGGATATGATGGCTGTCCCCTGTAAACATTGTTACTTCTTTTTTTGTAATCCCCTCACTGAGGCCAAGCACAAATACAATGCAGCAATTCTTCCACCCAGGTCATTGTGGAGTAAATTATAGTCCTCCTGAAGATGAGGTTGTGAAGCCTGGATCAGGCTGGGGGCCATTCAGTATACTGTACTGCATTATCTTTGCATGCTGTGTTCTGCACAACTAGAACATGAAAAGAGAGGATGTGTTGAATGCAGAAGAGCTAAGAAAGCAGAAGCAGTCTTCCAAGGAGAAAGAAGAGAACAGTGAGCAAGAGGAACATCGCCTTGACCATTATAGAGTGGTGTGGAACATCAGGCGACAAGCCAGATAGGATTTCATTAACTTGCACTTTGAATAAATGTGAGCTGGGTGAAGTCATCATTCATTGACCTTAAACTCGTTGTTGCTCATATCGAAAGCAATCCCTGTTTATTCCCATAAGCAAATACAGCTTTTTGTTTTGTTGTTCTTAAGATTTTGCTTCTCTTATTTATTAAATAAAATATTTAAATTGTCTTGAAGGCTTTCTAGTATGTGAAGCTCACATTGTCATTGCCCATTGTTATCACTTGGTGTGGGGTAAAGAGTAACAGCCCTTCAAAAAGAGTTCTGAGATGGTTTAGTGTTCAGGACAGTATTCTCTGTTGTGGCAATTACAAAGTCAGTCAATCAGACAAGTCATGATGTTAAGTGATACATTTACAAATGTGATACTGTATTTGCAATGAAGTGTCACTTCTGCCACTGTGTATCCTCAGAAGCTTTTTTCTCATTGTCCTCCCATTATGTGTGCTGTACTGTGAACAGCAATTCCTGCCTCTCAGCGTTTGACCTGATGCATAGCTGGGCTCTAAATATGGAACTGGTGTTGCAAATTCTAGATCAGGAGTGGGTAATGTTTTTACATTGAAAGGCCACGTTATTTAACCAAGATCCTATTAGGCCACATGCTGAGAATTTAATAAATACAACAAAATAACATATTCTTGTTGACATATTCACTAATTTTAACTGAAGCCTGCTATTATATGTGGACTTTAAACAAAATAAAAATTCAGCAAAGACACATTTATTTGTTTGGCAAAGTTGAAAACAGAACTAAAAATAAGTGAAAAATTTAGACAACAAATCATTTAATGACTCTTTCGTAATTGCTTATTGTGAGACAAGAATTGGATATTCGGTTCCAGTATTGTTGACCGTAGCTTTAATTGGTCCTCCAGGTGAATATCTGCCATCTGAGATCTCTGGCACGTGTTAATTTGCATCACAAATGAAAATGTTGGTTCACAACAGTAGATTGTGCTAAAACAGGACAGCACTCAATGAGCATGTTGATATAGATGTGGGTATTCAATGGCATTTTCCATATTACTTAGCATCAAATAGAGACTTCAGAATATTATCTTCTGAGAGCTCAATCAATTCCATTTGTAAGTCATCAGGTGATGTCGAGGCATCAACTAGGTGTGGTTAAAAAGCAAGTTTCAATGTGCGATCATGTTTCTCAAAATCTGAAAACCTTTCATTGTATTTTTCAATCAGGGAGTCCGAACTGCTGTGTATTATTTCACTTCACATTTCCTTAATGATTTGCTTATAACCTGTTCATTAATTATCTTTGCCAGCTCAGGAAAGTGTTCAGTTGGAAGTTCAGGTAAGGAGAGTTTTGAAAAAGGTCAGCTTTTTCCAAAATGCCTAGATAACCACATCTCATATATAGATTTAGTTTTACCTTGCAAACAAAAAAAAATCAGAACGTTTTGCTTTGGTGTTATATCACACAAAAATGCAGCATTTCTGCAGAAATACTTTTTTGACAATTTACATGTTTCATTCAGTTCCTCAAAAAAAATCTTGATTTGTTTTTGCAAAAATAAAAGCTTTATAAGTATTTGTCCTTGTGAGAACCAGCACATTTTAGAATGATAGGGCAGATTCACACTGAACTTTTCATCGTAGAACTGAAGCATTTTGTGAAAATGATGATGCCGTGATGCATTCGTGTGAATGTAGTTTACAATACCTATTACTTTCTTTAATGTGTCACTTAAAACAGTAGATTTGGCACAGAGATTCTGTTGATTGAAAAGACAATGAAAGGAAATCAAAGTATCTGCAACTGACAATTATTTTTATAGTAACGCAACAAATCCTTCATGTTTTCCTCTCATGGAAGGTGCATTATTATGAAGATGAAGATGTGTGTGTACTGTACCTTTAAGAGAGTTAAAAACTAGCAAAAAAAACTGACAGCACAAGGTGTTCTTAATAAGGTAGCAATGTAACATTTGGTCAAAAGCTCGATTAGCTGGATTGCCTGGAGACAAAAACAGATTCAAATTAGACCAATCAATTTAAATTGTACCCCCAAAAATACCAAACTCCAATCCAGCTTGAATTTAGTATACTAACAATCTTAAAAGCCAATGACATAATCAGATGCTTTGAGGGTACACACCCAGGCAAAATTGAACAGTTGAGAGGAGAACTGCCAAGCCACCAGCATGTAGAGATTGTCCCCTCAAAAATAGCTCTCTTAAAGGTACCTTTATTGATCTATGAATGATGAAGCATAACCCCTCAGAAGAAAAGAAGATACAGGAAGATCCAAATAGAAGATCTGACAGCTGGCTAGTTTTGAAAACTTGAATTTTTGGTAAATTAGGGGAGGTTTCATCAGACTAGTATTATAGAAGGGGAGATAAAAGATAGATTAGAGGAAGGAGTTGTAAATAGTCATTAGTTAATTATTCTCTGTTATACTTTTAAGAAATAAAAAGTGGTTAATTTTGACCTTAAATAGCTCTTGGCTCTTGAATTCTCACAGATACCGTATGGGATAAATCTTTTCTGTGTTGCTGGTGTAAATTAAGCAGGAGGGTTTACCCCATGTTGTAACAGCATACACTTACTAAATTACATAAAACCTCCGTGAAGCAAAACTGAATTTCTTTGAAGATAGTGAAGATATCAATTCCATGTGTCTTCACCATAAGAGTACCCAAAGCCAGTAAATTCTTGTGGCGATGAAAATCCACAGTTATAACAGGAATAAAAAAAAACACCTGCGCTGAGTCAGTCATGTCAGTTGTTATCATCCAAGGCAACTGAATAATGAACGTATTCAATTTGCCTTATTGGACGAAATTGCTATGCTACATTGAGGGCTAATTCCTGTTGACGATCAATTATGGTCCTTCTTGAAAAAAGTAGTTATTTGTACTTATTGACCTTATCTGAATCTACACAACCTACAATTTCAACAATGCATTCTTTTGTGATTTCCACATTGCTAAATGGCTTACCTCTTCTTCCAAGTATATATGTTATTTTATAACCTACTTCAGTGATGTCAGTCCTTTGTCCTGACATTGTTTTAAATACTTAATGTTGCTGCTGCTTTTGATCTTTCATTTTCTTAAATGCAGACATTTAGGGGTCTCCTTCTAGTTTAGCATATTTGTGATCCTTATGAGTTGCACAATGCTGATATGCACTGCATTTCTTCAATGTTGCAATGATGGTGTTGCAGAACAAACATGTCATTTTATCTTTTACAGCAACCATGTAATGCTACAAATCCCATTATTCATTGAAAACTCTATTCCTTTCCTTTAATGTTCTTTTCCTAGTTTTTAAACATGACTGAGTTAACAGTAAAAATGTTAAAATGGCACACAGATTTAAAATAGTGGATTTGGGGATCCAAGATGGCAGTGATCGAGGAAGATCACTTTGTAGAGCTCCGCACTGCATCGTAGGTGGGGCAAAGCCCTAACCCACTATCTAGGGCATCGCGATATTCTAGTACTCTGAAAAAGTCAGAGTCCTAGAAAATTCTAAGAAGCGAATTACCTGCATTCTCGCTATCCAGTGATGCCTAAGAAGAGAGCAGGCTCACCCAGGGCTGGGGCTGTGGCCCAACCTACAGAATCCTCAGACTTGACTTCTTACCAGGCCCTGGTATCGGAGCTTGTGAGTTCTCATGAGATGCTGGGTAAGCAAATTGAAGAGAAGCTGGCCCTGATCTATATTATGCTGCAGAAACATGAGCTGCAGCTGGGAGACTTTGGGAAAAGGCAAGACAAGGTCGAACACAAGGTCACTGTGGTAGAAGCTGAGACTGATTCCTCTAAGGATAGATTCCAGGACCTGAAAATGCAATTTGCTTGTATAGGTCAATGATCTCGAGAACAGAGGCAGGAGAAAATATTCAGATCATTGGTCTGCCAGTGGGGAAGGAAGGTCAGCAACCAATGGAATTTATTGAGGATTGGTTGCTGAAATTTCTTAACCTGGAGGCTGGAATGGGAAGTCTGAAGATTGAGAGGGCTCACCGGGTCACGACACGGAAGTCAGGTCCGGACTAGCATCTTCACCCTATCCTGGTGCAGTTCCACAATTATAGAGACAAGCAGAGAATCGTGGAAGCTTCCAGAGTCCAGGGGAAGGATCTGAAGGCCTTACTTTATGAGGGCTCAAGGATCATGTTTTTTCAGGACTTCTCAGTGGCGGTGATCTGGAAAAGGAAATCCTATCATGGCATCAAGAAGAGACTGAGGGAGCTCGAGATCCAGTATTTTTTAAAATACCTGGTGGTGCTACGGATAACATTTAATGGATCTAAACACTTCTTTGACTCATCAGAGAAGGCAAGAGACTTTGTGGACAGATTAACTTTGTCCAAACGATTCAATATGTACAGATTGTTTGGATATGTCTTTTTTTTTTAAAAAAGGAAGTCGTGTTGGGGTTTTCTTTTCCTCTTACTTTTTAGCAATAATCTGGGTTAAATTATGCTTGGGGACTGATGGGGTATTTACTTTTAACTTCTAAGTTAAGCTATACTAGAGAATGAGTGGGGTATTTACTTATTTACTATTCACTTTTAACTTCTTTGTTCACATTGTTATTCTTTTTTGTATTTCCCTTTTTTGTCGCTTGTGTTTGTGGTGTGGCACTAGCTAGGAGAAGAGAAGTGGTTGGGATGGCTAGATGCCTAATTATGGGCAGTATAAGCCCAGTTCAGGTATTTAAATGCCATGATTATTATATTGGCAGGGGTGTAGGAAATTGGGTTTTCGGGTGCGTAGATGTCCACTTTGGGCGGGGGGTTGGGTGGGGTGACTGCCCCTTATTCATTGTCATTTGTGCTTTATATGTTATTGTTTTTTGATTTTTGTTTTATAAAGTTGTGCAGGTTTGTTAACTGTAGTGGTTTTATTTTGTGTAGTTTTTAATGTGGATTTTCTTTTAAGGCTCAGTGATTTATAATTCGAGTTCTTCCTCTCTGAAGACCAAATGTTACTGCAGAAGGTTATCGCTAATGACTCTTTTAAATGGTGTACCTGGAATATCAAAGGGAGTCACTCACCAATTAAGAGGAAGAAGGTACTCTCAAGTCTTAGAAAGGGAAAGGTGGATATTGTTTTATTGCAGGAGATGCACTTGGATGATAGGGAAATTGAATTAGCAACAGAATGCTTTGATCTGGTTTACTTTACATCTTTTAATACTAGGAGTAGGGGAGTGGCCATATTGGTTCAGAGGAATCTCCTATTTAAGTTACTAGAGTGTGTTAAAGACACATGCGGGACGTTTGTAATCCTTAAAGCTTTGATAAATGGGGAAGATAATGGTATTTTAAATGTCTACTGTCCCCTGGTTCAGCCCTCAAATTTCTGTTTGATGCATTCTCTAAATTGATGAGTCTTGAATCTCGGCATAAAATCGTAGGGGGAGATTTTAATTGTCTTATGGATCCTGCAGTAGGCAGGTTGCCCAAAGGCTTCCCAATACCTTCTTTACCAGCCAAGCAATTAGTGGATCGGTGTGTGGAGTTAGGGTTGGAGGATGTCTGGAGGTGTCTCTACTCTCTACAGGTACAGATTTCAAATTTTTTTCCAATTTGCACAGATGCCACACTAGGATTGATTTTTTTTTGAGGATGGGCATGCTAGAATGGAGTCTTTTTTTCAAGAATCTGGAGCTTCCAGGTATAACCCCCGAATAAGAGTCTTATGTCAATGCCCCTTTGTCAGAGCAAGAGGTGCAGGAGGCTGTGAAGCAGCTTCAGAATGGAAAGGCACTTGGTCCTGATGGATTTCCCAGTGAATTTTATAAGGAATTTATAAGCATATTGTCATGCCCGATGTACAACATGTTTAATGACTCATACAGTCTTGATTGCCTCCCGCTATCTCTAACAGAAGCCACTATCTCTCTTATGCATAAATAACGAAAGCACTGGAGGACTGTGCTTCTTATAGGCCCATTTCACTTTTAAATGTTGGTTTTAAAATCCTTTCCAAGAGTCTTGCGTTAAGGTTGGAAACTGTGTTGCCATCTATTATTAAAGAGGACCAGGCGGGCTTTATAAAGGGCCACGGATATTCCAATAATGTTAGGAGGTTGCTTAATGTAATTCAAACGTGTCAACAACAATCTGTACAGGGATTGGTGATCTCTCTGGATGCAAAGCAGGCACTTGACCGGGTCAAGTGACTATACACTTTTTTATACTCTAGAGCAGTTTGGCTTAGGCGAAGCCTTCATAAGATGGGTAAAAGTTTTCTATCGTGACTCTCTCGCTGCAGTTCTCATCAATGATAAGCGATCAAGCAATTTTAATATCTTTAGGGACAGCCGACAGGGCTGTCACCTTTCGCCATTGCTTTTTACATTGGTGATCAAGCCATTGGTGGGATCCTAATGTATCGACTTCAGATGTTGGATCAAAATCATATAAGATTTTGTTTTACGCGGACAATGTCCTCATCTTTTTGTCAAACCCAGCAGTTTCGGTGCCTTGTTTGATACAATGTATCAATTTATTTGGCACCTTTTTGGGTTACAATATCAATTTTGCAAAATCAGAGGCTATGCCTATGGGTGGTCTTATGAAAATACTTGGTTTTCAGGGCGAATCTCGATTCCCTTTTAAGTGGTTACGGGGGGGGGGGGGGGGGGGAGGTTCTTTATTTGGATATATTCATTACTGCAGGTTTCGATCAGCTGGTTAAAGCTAATTTTGTGCATTTATCCATCAAAATCAAACAAGAACTCTGAAGATGGGAAGGGCTTCCAGTTTCTTGGTTAAGTCAGATAGCCATCATTAAAATGAACATTCTCCCCCATCTATTGCACCCTATGTGAATGCTCCCTTTGATTTTCACTAGGCAAACATTCAGGAGACTGAATGGCTGGTTCAGCTCTTTTATTTGGCATCGTAAGCAGCCCCTAATTAAGTTAGCTAAATTGCAATTGCCTCATGGACTGGAGGGAGTGGATCTCCTGGATATTAAAAACTATCAACTAAGCTCGCTTTTATCTTATGTGAGTGACTGGACTTGTGCAGACCCTCGTTCAATATGGTTAGATGCTGAAACTTCTCATGCAAGGTCCCCCTTACTAGCTTGCTGTTCCTGGACAAATTGAGGACAGTTAAGGAATATTGCCACAACCCAACAGTTATTAATACTGTTAAAGCATGGAGGACAAGGCGGCAGAGTGAAGGCAATATTGTCAAAACATCTTTTTTACACTTATAGTTGGTATGCCGGGTTTTCACTCGGGCATGGTGGACTTAGGGTTTAAACATTGGGCAGCAAGGGGCGTGTCTTGTATGGGTGATTTATTTGAAGGGGACACAATGATGTCATTTGACCAGTTAGCTTGGAAATACTAGCTATCTGCCAGGGATCTCTTTCATTTTTTTTCCAAATTTTGAATGAAATCCCTAAAAGGGCTACACTTTTAACTGATCCCTACAAATCCGAGATAGAGAAGAGGGTGCTCAGTTCTAAGAACACGCTTTCTGTCAGCACTCTATCACCTGTTATTTTTGGGGGGTGTGGGGGGTGTGGGGGGTGTGGGGGGGGGGGGGGTGGGGTAGGTGGCCCTTCGCATGAGATCAAAAGGCTTTGCAGGGTGTGGGAGAGAAAGTTGGACATCAAGATCTCCTGAGACACAGCAACATATTTCAGAAAACATGAGAAAAATCTTGATTTGCAATAGGACCCATGCTTCACAGTTGAAGATTCTCCGCAGGGTCCACTTGACTCTAGATCTTTTATCAAAAATTAAACCAGGAGTATCTTCAACATGTTCCAAATGCAAAGTGAGTACAGGCACAATTACTCATTGCCTCTGGTCCTGCTGCAGGCTCCAAACATACTGAAGTGCTGTGTTAGGTGCAATAGAGAGGTTCTTGGGGACAAGGGTGAAGATTGTGGGATATAGGTAAATTAATGTTACTTCTGCAATTCTGCAATTCCATCTTACAAAGTAAAATGAACTCACACCAGTGTGTAATTGTTTTAGCCAAGAGCTGAGTCAACAAGAATGGAAACGATGTGGAGGAAATATATAATTGTTTTTGTATTAGCTAAAACTGTATGTCAGAAGGTAGACATTATAGGCAAGTAGATAAGATGTTGTGAGGGGATGAAGTTAAGCTAGATACGCCTGTACAAACAGTAGATATAAACATGTGCTTCCCACTTTTACAAAAACACAGGAACAAACCCCAATTAAAAGGGTCATAGGGATCAGAACGGCCTCGGGAAAGGCACAGATGAAGGGGGTAGATAATGATGAAGAAAGAATATGCCTAACAATGACCTACAGCAGGATGAGGTCAAACAGCCTTGTGAGGCCAGGAATAAGTATTTTGTCACAGACAAGTCCGGATAAGGCAAGAGATAAACAGGGGTAATGGGGGCCGGTCTTAGGGAAGTGGACGATGTAAACAGGGGAGGGAGCAGTGTAAAACAATAGACATCAAATCATATAAATGTTGTGTATGAATTGAATTTGGTGTGTGTATGTCCCTTGCCTTGTAGACAGTGGACATCACACCCACTTGCAAGTGTAAAATAAATGGCACTACTGATTCAGATCTTGTCTCGGACTGAAATTATTGAAGTGAGTGGGCTTTGTTTCTCACAATTGGGGGCTCGTCCGGGATTTTCTTCCATCACCAGGGGGAGTGGCTGGCCTTGGACACTGGGAAGACGCGTCCCGTTCCCCATTGAGGAGCGGTCTCGTGTCCTGGTTTGGTCTGCTCCATTGGGCGACTGGTACGAATCCCACGAGAGACATCTGAATCAGACAGTGATAGGAGCTCGATAGACAATACGGCACAAAGGGGCCAGGCAACTCTGTGCACAGACCAAGGTAAGAAACCTGACTTTTAAGTATTGCCTTGGTGGCCGGGATTGAGTTTTAGTAGTTAATAAGGGACTAACGAAGGAACTCAATATGGGTTGTGCCGTGGGTAAGGAAAAAGCCTCCGGGAAAACAAAAGAAGGAAAAAGCAATGGAATTGGAGGCGGGGTCCCTTACAACATACCTCCAGAAAGTCCTTTGGGGAGGATGTTGTGGAATTGGCAAAATAATACTTGTACAGGGGAAAAAGATGATTAAATATTGTTGCTTCATATGGACTAAGGAATCCATTCTTCGTCCTGCCTCTTTTGGCCAAAATTCAGGTCGGACAAAGACTGGGTTTGTAAATATCTGAATTTATTTGTCAGTGAGTGAGTGAGTGAGTGAGTGAGTGAGTGAGTGAAGAGAGCTGTACAGCTGGTAGAAAGTTTAACCCTTTGTGATTTGGTTTGAATGCACATTTGTTTGTTGGTGATTGAATGTTTGCGTTTTATTCCCTGGAGCTTGAGTTCCGGGACTGTTTTGAATCTGATTTTTATTATGGAAACTTAACATGATTTCTTTTAAGGTTAAGGATTCTACAGAGATTATGAAAAAAAAAGAATGATAACTCCTGTTCTTCTTACAGGTCATGACTGCCTTACTATCAGTTTCTAACTAATCTCTTTTATCTTTACATAAAAGCGATTTATGGAGGACAGTTGAAGTTTCAGTTCAACATTAGATTGTAGTAAAAACAAAATTCTATGGTTAATATCTGTGACCTTGGATTCGGCCATTGTTCATGCATTAGAAGTTTTTTTTTTAAACTTGAATAGACAAATAATTTTAAGGCAGCTCTGATTATTTCAAGACCTATAGTATTGTAATTGAGCAATGATTGGTCAGCACTACTTAAGAAAACTAATTTTGGATTTAAATTAAGGGACTAAAACTGGGTGATTACAGTGGATTTCAAAATTGAGAACTGTATGCATTTTACATTTTGAATATTAAATACTGAATAAATGAATGTAAATATATAAATATATTTACAAGTTTGGAACAGGCTTTAAAGTTAGTCAAGCATGAATTGATGAATTGGTGTTTGAAGTTATGGGGAGCTAGAAATATTGCAATATTTCTTTTTAAAAAAAAAGAAAAAGGGGAAGAACGTAATGACTTATCCCCTTCGGGAGGTACCAATAGGGGACAAAGAGATTGGGTTTGTAAGTGTCCCCCTCAGCAGTGGGGAGGTCAGAACATTTAAAAAAGAAATGAAGGTCCTGGTTGAGGATCCGGTAGGGTTGTCTGAACAAACTGATCAATTTTTGGGGCCCAGTCTGTATACCTGGGCTGAGTTAATGTCTATTTTGAATATACTATTTACTGGGGAAGAAAGGGGACTTATATGGGGAGCAGCCATTAAAATATGGGACAGGCAACACCCCATTGGAGATGGGGATGCTGGACAGGGAGAGGTGAAGTTTCCCCTCAGAGACCCCCAGTGGGAAAACCAAAATCCGGAGCATAGAGAAGAAATGAGGGAATTGAAAGACCTGATTCTAAAAGGTATAAGAGAGGCAGTTCCGAAGTCACAGAATTTGACTAAAGTCTTTGAAGTTAGACAGGAGAAAGATGAGACTCCTTCAGCTTTTTTTTTGCAGAGATTAAGAGACTCAATGTGGAAATATTCTGGAATGAACCCTGAGAACCCAGTGGCACAGGGTCTTTTGAAAGTACATTTTTGTGACAAAGGAATGGCCAGACATACAGAGAAAGATACAGCAAATAGAAGGGTGGAGTGAAAAGCCATTAGATGAATTGTTAAGAGAGGCACAGAAAGTGTTTGTAAAGAGAGGATGAGAGACAGAAACAGAAGGTGAAAATGATGGTAGCTGCGGTTGATGAGGTAGTTAAGAAAAGAGTAGAACCAATAGTGACCAACCGGAGGGGCGGGTGGCAGCATGTCGGACAGAGAGGACAAGGGGGAGCGTTTGATAGAGGGTTCGAGCGACAGGGGCAGAGCTGGAGGTCTCCACATGCAGGATGCTATTATTGCGGAAAGATAGGGCACTTTAAGCGGGAGTGTCCTGCTCTGAAAAGGGAAGAGAGGGCAATTCCGCTTATGAATTTTGATGAAGTATAGGGGTGTCAGGGGTTCCTGCCCCCGGGGACCCACCAGGAACCGTGGATAAACCTGAAGGTGGGACTCTGTAGGGAAGAGGTAGTCTTCCTAGTAGATACGGGGGCAGCACGGTCATCGCTGAATTTTAAACCAAAGAAAGTAGGAATGTCAACACGGTCAATTACTGTTTCGGGGGTAAAAAGGGGAAGGATTTACTGTTCCAGTATTTGAACCTATGATGATAGAAGGTCCTAAGGATAGGGTCACAGGGGAACTGTTGTATATCCCTGATATAGGAAGTAACTTATTAGGGAGAGATTTAATTATCCTCTTAGGACTGGGGATTGGAATTCAGGAAAAAGAATTTGTTGTACAAAAGGCAATGTTGACAGAGGATGTGGAGAGAGAGAGATAGGCCCTATTGTATGGGCTAGGGAAGGGAATTGTGGAAAACTACAGATCCCTCCCCTTGAAGTAAATTTTAAAAAAAAAGGAAAGGGGACGTTGACTGTGAGTGACAATATCCCATTTCCATAGAAGGTAAACGAGGACTGCAGCCAGTAATTGAAGGATTGATTAGAGATGGACTGTTGGAGCCATGTATAATACCCCAATACTACCAGTGCGGAAATCCGATGGAACTTATCGATTGGTGCAGGATTTGAGAACATCAAATCGAATAGTACAGATCAGGCACCCAGGGTGCCAAACCCCTCTACGTTATTAAGTAAGATCCCTCATGACCACAAATGGTTTAGTGTGATAGATTTAAAGGATGCCTTTTGGGCTTGTCCCTTGGCAGAGGACGGTAGGAATTTGTTTGCCTTTGAGTGGGAAGACCCTAAGACAGGACAGCAACAGCAATACCGGTGTACTGTGCTTCCCCAGGGGTTTACGGAATCCCCGAATTTATTTGGACAGATGTTAGAACAAATATTGGAGGAATTTAGCAACCCCAAGGGGACTACCCTGTTGCAGTATGTAGACGACCTCTTAGTAAGAGGAAAAAGAAGAGAAAGAGTAGTAGAAGCCACTAACAAATTATTGAATTTCCTGGGCCAGCAGGGACTGAGGGTATCTAAAAACAAACCACAATATGTGGAGCGAGAAGTGAAGTACTTGGGACATTTAGTTAGTGAGGGAAAGCGAAAGATAAGCCCGGAACGGATAGAGGGAATAGTGGGAATGCCGCTGCCCAGCACTAAACGGGAGTTACACAAATGTTTGGGTCTCACGGGTTATTGCAGATTGTGGATTGATTCCTATGGACAGAAGACTAAGAAATTATATCTCAAACTATTAGAGGGGGAACCAAAATGTCTAAGTTGGGATGATGAGGCAAAAGAGATCTGATCGATGCCCCCATGTTAGCCTTACCTTCCCTAGATAAACCTTTCCACCTCTTTGCTACCGTGGATAAGGGAGCGGCTTTGGGAGTATTGACCCAGAGGTGGGGGAAGGAATTAGTACATGAAGAATTGATTAAACGAGTCTTGGAGTCCCTATTACTCCCCCGAGAAATAGCAGTAGTGCATGTAAATGGTCATCAGAAAGGAAATGAACCAGAGGTTAGGGGAAATAGATTAGCCGATGAAGTGGCTAAGGAAGCAGCCCTGAACCCACAAGAAGTGGTGATTCATTCCCTAATACCTACTGTCCCAGGTCCTCGGGAAGCTCCTATATTTACTGAAAGCGGAGAAAAAGAATTGAGAGATTTAGGGGCTGTAAAAACAGCAGACGGGCATTGGATGTTACCTGATGGAAGGAGAATGTTGAACAAAATGATGATGCAAGACATTATGGCTGTCCTACACCAAGGCAGCCATTGGGGAGTACAAGCAATGTGTGATTTGGTTCTTAGGGAATATGGATGTAAAGGAATATATACAATTGCTAAACAAATATGTGAGGGATGTATCATATGCAGAAAGGTAAATAAGAAAGACTTGAGAAAACAGACCCCGGGAGGAAGAGACCCAGGACTGAGACCTTTCCAGAGTATACAAGTAGATTATACTGAACTCCCCAGGGTAGGCAGACTAAAATATATGCTAGTCATAGTAGATCATTTATCTGGTTGGGTTGAGGCATACCCCCTAGCTACCGCCACTGCAAGTGGAGTGTCTAAAACAATATTGGAGCACATAATTCCCCGATATGGGCTCGTGAACCATATTGATTCCGACCAAGGAACTCACTTTACCTCTAAAGTGTTACGGGGGGGGGGGTAATGAAAGGGTTGGGAATTTCCTGGGAGTTCCATACTCAATGGCACCCGCCATCATCAGGAAAGGTTGAGAGAATGAACCAAACACTCAAATGACAGCTCTCTAAACTGATAATAGGAACCAGACTCCCTTGGATCAAATGTTTACCTATAGCTCTCTTGCGAGTACGAACAGCCCCAAGGAAAGATTTGGGACTATCCCCCTATGAAATCTTATTTGGATTACCTTACTTGGGAACGAATGGAGAATTGCCAAGTCCCGAAACTAAAGATTTGTTTTTAAGGAAGTATATACTGGGCTTGTCCTCCTCTTTGTTTTTCCTCAGGAAACAGGTTTATTGGCACAGACTCCACCCCTTGAATTCACCGTTCATCCCATCCAGCCGGGCGATTGAATCTTAGTAAAATCATGGACAGAGACTAAATTGCAGCCGGACTGGGAAGGGCCGTACCAGGCTCTTTTGACCCCTGAAACAGCGATAAGGACAGCAGAGGAAGGCTGGACTCACTACACTCGGATCAAAGGGCCAGTGGACCCTCCAGTTGAGGAAGAAGTCTGGACAGCCGAATCAACGCAAGATTCGCTGAAACTCAGGCTAAAGAGACTCTGAATAACTGATTATACAGTGGCGACGCAAGCGCGGGATTATTTCTGTAAGATTGTATATTCAGCATGATGGTTAGAATACTGGGAATGCTGCTAGAGATATGATGCTAGCCCTTTTAGTATTGGGATTTTGTCAAATATCATTTTCATATGTATTATTAACGGTCCCCAAGTCTGATAATCCACAAGTAATAGACGCTGATGTATGCAGCTTAGTAAATTGTGGGGATGTAGATAATCAGAGACAGTGCCGCAGCTCTGAGATACATCTTAAGTCCTATGGGGATGGCCTTGGGGACGGTACTTGGTATAATGGTCTTGTTACAGTACACCAGGCCCCCTTCCGACCAGCTCGTGATTGTCCTGATAAAAAGTGTAATCCAATATACCTAATGATAAGGAAAACCACATGGCACGAAACAATCCTGGCGGTGGGGGGGGGGGCACCTATGAGATACAATGAAATGAAATGTTTGGGATAGAAATGAAAGCAAATGGGAAGGATTTCTTGGGCTATTGTTTTTGAATTAGCGTAGGACAGGGAAAACGGGTAGAACTACTGGGTAATAAGATACAATCTTTCACCCCTCCCGCTGATCCTGAAGTAGTAAAATTTATAGAGGTAAAGGACTTGAAACAGACCATTGAAATAGAAACTGGGTACGGGGATGCAAATGCCTGGGTTGAATGGGTAAAGTATACTGTGAAAAGTCTGAACAAGAGCAATTGCTATGCATGTGCCTCTGGTAGGCCAGTGGCCCAGGTGGTTTCCTTTCCGCTCGGGTGGAAGCGAGACAGGAAGGGCATGAAATGTATGATAGCCCTGTATCAGGACGAGACTGCGTGGAATGATAGGAATTGTACCTCCCTATCTCTGATGTTCCCTCCCTTGGAGAAGAAATATGTAAAAGTTCCCCCCCTGTTTTCTGCCGCAGTTGGAAATCATACATCGTGTGTGCGTAGACGAGGTACAAGTCAGTCGAAAGATTTGGGGGAGCTGAAATTATGTACAGAAATTAAGAATGTAACCGAAATGGAGAAGGGAGGGAACTACTCAGCGCTGAAGGTTCCCCGAGCGGATCTGTGGTGGGACTGTGGAGGCAAAATATTGAGACCCACGCTACCTCCAGATTGGAGAGGGATATGTGCAATTGTACAATTGGCAATTCCATTTTCCCTGGCATTTGAGAAGGAAAAGATAGGAGGGAAAAAGGGAAGGGGTAAGAGATTACTGTTAGACACTTCTTTCGATGACAGGATTTATCTCGATTCGGTAGGAGTCCCTAGGGGGGTACCTGATGAATTCAAGGCTTGTAACCAGATTGCAGCAGGCTTTGTGTCAGCTCTCTTTGGTGGGTAACAATTAATAAAAATGATCATATCCTGTATACGAGGGCTCACCCAAAGACTGATTGAAACAGCCTTGATGAAACAGGTGCCCCTAAAAGAAAAATGCAGAAGATAACAAATGGTAATAAAAGAAAAGGGGGAAATT
The DNA here is from genome assembly GCF_047496795.1 of Chiloscyllium punctatum. Classification (NCBI taxonomy): domain Eukaryota; kingdom Metazoa; phylum Chordata; class Chondrichthyes; order Orectolobiformes; family Hemiscylliidae; genus Chiloscyllium; species Chiloscyllium punctatum. The sequence continues at coordinate 77,217,723 of NC_092745.1, read as the reverse complement.
GTGGGATATAGGTAAATTAATGTTACTTCTGCAATTCTGCAATTCCATCTTACAAAGTAAAATGAACTCACACCAGTGTGTAATTGTTTTAGCCAAGAGCTGAGTCAACAAGAATGGAAACGATGTGGAGGAAATATATAATTGTTTTTGTATTAGCTAAAACTGTATGTCAGAAGGTAGACATTATGGGCAAGTAGATAAGATGTTGTGAGGGGATGAAGTTAAGCTAGATACGCCTGTACAAACAGTAGATATAAACATGTGCTTCCCACTTTTACAAAAACACAGGAACAAACCCCAATTAAAAGGGTCATAGGGATCAGAACGGCCTCGGGAAAGGCACAGATGAAGGGGGTAGATAATGATGAAGAAAGAATATGCCTAACAATGACCTACAGCAGGATGAGGTCAAACAGCCTTGTGAGGCCAGGAATAAGTATTTTGTCACAGACAAGGCCGGAATAAGCAAGAGATAAACATGGGTAATGGGGGCCGGTCTTAGGGAAGTGGACGATGTAAACAGGGGAGGGAGCAGTGTAAAACAGTAGACATCAAATCATATAAATGTTGTGTATGAATTGAATTTGGTGTGTGTATGTCCCTTGCCTTGTAGACAGTGGACATCACACCCACTTGCAAGTGTAAAATAAATGGCACTACTGATTCAGATCTTGTCTCGGACTGAAATTATTGAAGTGAGTGGGCTTTGTTTCTCACAAGATGGACCCGCTTTTTCTCCTTCTTGGCCTGCCCAGTGTATTCACTATTCAGGTGCATAAGAAAAAAAACTTTTCAACATCCTTACTTTTTGTGCAAGAAAGAATATTCTATGAGGTTGGGTGTCTGAAAATCCTCTGAATTTGTCGGGTTGGGGTAAGAGTTTTATGATGCACCATACTTATAAGAAAATCCAAAGAGATATGCTCCATAACTATGAGAATTTTTATAAGATATGGCGGCCCTTTTTGGACTACCTGGACACAGATCTGTCTGCCACACTGATAAGGGCTTTTATATTGCTGTAACAATTGGGTTTTATGAGTCTAATAGCCAGAGAGGGGGAACTGCGAATGTATGAATGTGTAAATTAATGCTGTCAATGACCGAGAGCCAGTGTTTTGTCTTGCTGAGCCATATTATTATTATTTATTAATTAGTTGTTAGTTATTAGTTTTTATTTATTTATTTATGTATTTGGTTGGTTTTCTTATATATAGATTTATACATTTGTATATGTTTGCAGCTTGGTTTTATTTTTTCTTGTTCTTTCTTTTTATTGTTTTGAATTATATTACTTTGTATTTGTTGTAATACCAAAAAAATCTATTTTTCAATAAAAATATATTTTTAAAAAACGTGTATTTAGAATTTTTGGACAAATAAGCAGAAGGCCGCAACTGGTACCCCAAAAGGCTATATTATCGGCCTTCAGGCCGTAGGTTTCCCACCCCTGTCCTAGATGCTCCTGATAGCAGTGAGCATTTTTGTTGCTGCTAGGCATGCAATTATGAGTGTGGTGCTATATAGGCATTGAGTACACAGCAGAGAATTGCATGAACTCTCTGGAAATAGAATCACGAATCACACAGTGCAGAAGAAACCCTTCAGCCTATCAAGTCTGCACTGACAAAAACTACTGTAAATCCACGTGAATCACACATTTTGGCACTTGTCCCACAGCCTTGAATGTTATGAGATTTCAAATGCTCATCCAAGTAGTTTTAAAAGGTTGTGAGGTTTCCCTCTTCAACTATCTTCCCAGGCACTGCATTCCAGATTCTCTCCACAAAATTACTGAAATTCACTCTCAGTTGATTTTGTTTTAGGATAAAAATTTCAGCCCATTGTTTTATGGAAATTAACATAACTACATTGTACCTATTTTCTATGCCTCTTGAGAGCCAGGGATTCTGTAATGCTTTATAAATAGTCCTCTCAGCATATCCTTCCATTACTAATGTTAATGGACACACTCAGTCAGTTCCCTCTACTATTGCAATGCCTTTAACTTCTTCTGCTCTCTCTTATCTCCTTTCTACCAAAGTTAATCATCAGATGTCTGGAGAGAGTTGCAGATTTTTGCAACTTTTTCCACCTAAACTTTCCTTACTTATCCACTTCTGCATCACAATTTCTCATTGACATACACCATGATGGATGCCATTGTTTTGGTTTTTGATGTAAAATTCAGGGAATGTGGGAATCACTGGCAGGGTCAACATTTGTAGCCGTTCCTGGTTGCCCTTGAAAGTGATGGTGAGCTGCCTTCTTCTACCACTGCAGTCTAATTTGTGTAGATAGACCCATAGGGTCATTAGGGAGAGAGTTCCAAGATTTTGACCCAGCAACACTGAAGGAACAATGATATATTTCAAAATCTGTATGGAGAGTGGCTTAAAGGGGAATTTTCAGTGGTGATTCAGAGGGTCTTGGGACATAGTAGTAATGTCCCTATGTCTGGGAAACAAGCTCCACCAATCCCAGATATGTGGTGCAGCATGTCTGAACAGGTTGGTTAAAAATAATTTACATCATGCTTTCACTTGAGGAATGTAGATCATAAGTAATACCTGAAGCTGTAATGTTCCTGTCTCTGAGCCAGGAGGCATTGGTTCAAATGCCACCTGCTCCAAAGGTGTTTAATAACATCTCTGATCAGGTTAGTAAGGAAATACTTCGACGATAATTGCTCCAGCTTGTGGCAGCCTGCTCTATTCAGTTACATTGGGACATCATGTTGTGATGTGCAGGATGTTGATGAGGCCACTTTTGGAGTTCTGCATAGACTTCTGGTGGCCCCTCTATAGGAAAGATATTATTAAATTGGAGTTCAATAAAGATGTGCAAGGATGTTGCTGGGACTGAAGGGTTTATAAGGAGAGACTGGATAGATTTTGTTCACTGGAGCATTGGAGGTTGAGGGGTGACCTTATAGAGGTTTATAAAATCATGAGAGGCATAGATAAGGTGAATAGCAAAGTTCTTTTCCTTCAAGTAGGGGAGATCAAAAGTAGAGGGCATACTTTTAAGATGAGAGGAGAAAGATTTAAAAGGAAACTGACGGGCAAATTTTCACAGAGTGGTTCGTAGGTGGAATGAACAGCCAGAGAAAGTGGTTGACACAGGTATAGTTATAACACTTAAAAGACTTTTGGATTGTACATGAATAGGAAAGATTTAGAGGGATGTGCACCAAATGCAGGTAAACAGGACTAGTTTAATTTGGGAAACTTAAATCGGCATGAACAAAATCAGAGTCACGGATCTATTTCCGTGCTGTATGGCACTATAACTTTACTGCATGGAAAAAAAACTAATATATTCTGTCTTGATTAGAAAGTTCCATCAAATACGATGACGCAATCACTTAGTAGTATTGTAAAACAAGTCAAAGTTACCATTTTAAATCTGATGTTTCAGCTTGGTAAGCCAGCAATTGAGGTTGATTACCAGAGGAACTCCTTGTTTAACACTTCATTGGGTCTTAATGTAATTAGTAATGCAATTGACATGCAATTACAGTTTGGTTTTGTGGCTAAACTTGTCCTGGCCTCAAAATGTTAAAAAAGAAACATGTAAGTACTGGCGATAGATTCATAAATGAATCAATTGCAATGACACACTTGCTGCTCAGTGACCAAATTACCACCTGTGAATGCAAATATTATTTGGGTTTTGTGGTAGAATCTGTGACCACAAGCAACACTTCTGCAGAACAGTGCTTCAAGTGCCAGTAACAAGGAAAGTTTCCATTTTTAGTACAAAGACATATGCAAAATACAAAAAAAAACTACAGCAGTTAATTCTTCCCCATGTGAAGTATGTACATATTGATCAACTATAGGAAAATATGATTGAATTTCTGGGTTGTCAGAGACAGTTCAAAAAATTGAAAACTAATTAATTCATGGGTGTAACTCAAAGTGAATCTCAATTATAGTTAAGAATAAATGAATTTGAGGAAATGAAACACATTTCCTCTAGTCATTTTGCTTTAAGCTTATATGTCTTTGATCACTAGTTTTGACTTTTACACCTTGGCTGAGCCAGTACAGAAGCCTTCAATAAACAGTTTGAGAGAAGAAAACACATCTTGGAATTCCGCTCCGCTCCCCCCCCCACTTTACCATAGCACTATTTTCTGCTACTACAGCTACTACTACACATGTCAAGTAAGGTCAAGAATAGATTCAACTCAGGGATTCCTTCTCTGGTCAAGAAGCCTGATGCAATTCATCATTCAGGTTCAGCAGATGGGTATTTAAAATAATTTAAATAATAATTTAGTTATATGCTGCTAATGGTATTGACAGAAAGTAAGATTTTCCATGAAGTCAGTGTTGAAGTTCCACTGCCTGAATATTGCTGCTTGAGCCACAGATGGCCAATGAATTGTACCTATCTGGAGCACTGAATCAATTCATTATTATCCATTGTATCGTTCATTACAATAAGGCTTGAGGAGGTGGGAATGATCTGCTTGAAAAGTCAGTTCTAAGACTTCCTCAGCAGTAGGGGAAACAATAAATAGAAGGATTATGCCTGTCTCACTGAATTGACGGTCAGCTAGCTTTATTGGTTCATAGTTTCTTCTGTGCTAATTCAGAAGAATGTCCAACATAGTGCACCTTACTGAGGCAGAGAAGGAGGAGGCAAGAGAAGTATAACATAAGGGAGGCAATTGGGGGATCCCTATTCAATGAGTGTTAACTACAATTCATTCTCCATCTCCAACCTCAAACAGCCATCAATATGTAAACAGCAGGGTTTCCCAAACCCAGAGATTCTTGATAATCCTGCCTAGGATATAGGAAGGGAACTAGCAGGCGTGGTTACCCAGACAATTCCCAACAAAGATTGTAAAAAATATTTTAGAGTAACCTCCTTGGCAAATAGCCCTAAAAGCTTAGCAAGGGTGCTTCTGGGTGATTTTTGGCAGGTGAGGTGATCCCAAACAGCTACCATCTCTAGGAGAAAGTGAGGACTGCAGATGCTGGAGATCAGAGCTGAAAATGTGTTGCTGGAAAAGCGCAGCAGGTCAGGCAGCATCCAAGGAACAGGAAAATCGATGTTTCGGGCATAAGCCCTTCCTGAAGAAGGGCTTATGCCCGAAACATCGATTCTCCTGTTCCTTGGATGCTGCCTGACCTGCTGCGCTTTTCCAGCAACACATTTTCAGCTACCATCTCTATCTAACATAACGCTATACTTGGCAGACAAATCATGGTTGATTTGGAATAGGTTGCTGGCCAATCGCTATCTACCTGACTACCAGCACCATACCTTCTATCATTATGAACAGTTTGGTACCCAACACAGTCCCTGAGGATTGTTAACCCAAAATTTTCAGATATAGAATTTTAAAATTCTCACTCACCTTTGGATATGAAGGGCATAATATGTTTCCAGAAATGTCTGTTTCCCTGCTATCCATGTACACATCATTTTATTATGTTGCCATATGCAGATCAGATCCTTTGGCTGGTCTGGTGGATCTAATAATAACAATCACAGTAAAATTGAAATCTAAACATAATTTGAGATGATAATTATTTGTCTTATTCTTAAATGGCTTTTTAAAAATCAGATTCAAAGGTTTTTGGTAATAGGAAGTTGTGAGAAAACATTAATTTACTTAATAATTAACCACATAAGTGAGACACTATAAAGATGGCAAAGTAAATGATATTTTCCAGATTGTAGGATTTCAATCAACATCTGCACTGGAAAAACAAGATGTGTAAGTTTAGATGATGAGTTTGTGGAACTTTTTCAGGTCTTCTTAGAACAAAACTTTCTGGAGACAACCACGGATCTGGTTATATTAGAACTGATAATTTTTTTTAAAAAGCCAATAATGAGGAAAAAAATTAGTTAAGAAAATTTAGAGTAAAAAAGAAAGCTAGGTAGTGCCATGCATTAAATGGGAAGAATGTGCCAACACTCATACAACTCTAAACCACAAGCTATTACAAAATGTATGAAGGTGTAAAATCCTAGCATGAAGACCAAAATGACAAATTGGCCTGACTAATTAATTGCTGCTCAGGATAAAAACATTACAGTTGACAGTGTGTTGCTGGAAAAGCACAGCAGGTCAGAAAATATTCCTCACTCCTGATGAAGGGCTCGAGCTGAAATGTCAATTTTCCTGCTCCTCAGATGCTGCCCGACCTGCTGTGCTTTTCCAGCAACACACTCAACTCTGATTTCCAGCATCTGCAGACCTCACTGTCTCCTATTTGATAAAAACATTACACGCCGTCTTTCATAGATAACAGAAAAATAACTTCCCCATTTGTTGCAATATACCTAACTTTAATAAGATCAGTGAAAAGCAAGGATTTCTAATTTATCACTAAACAATTAAACTATACCCCTTCAGAAGTCCCAGATATATATATACACACACACACACACACACACACTTTATCATGATTAAAACAGACAAAAGACAAATGGTTTAATATAAATACTATGAGTGGAAACAGAACATATATAAAGTAAGCAAAATTACAAAGATCAAAAATTCAGAAAACTGTTTTATCACAAGTCTTTTGATTTACACAATGATGACAGGCTATTATCTGTAGAGTAATGGTTATTCTTTGCTTTGGTGATTAGATGTACTTAGATTTTTTTCTTGCAATCATTTTTTTCTTTTAATCTTTCTTGGATCTTGTATCAATTCCCTCCACCTCCACACACATACACCCTCCCTCCCCCGCCACACACACACACACACACACGACTCTGGACATTTCTTCTCTTCTGCTACTGACACTGACAACTTTTTAAAACTGCAGCCAAGACAATCCAAGGGATATTGTTAGGCAGAATCCTTAACTTGAAAGAGTGCCAAACAGTCTTGAATTCTCCTTTGTACTGCTTCAAAAAGGAATATTGTATTGCACAGGTCAACAATATATGCAGCACTTGATTTTTAAAAAGCAATATGTTCCTGATATTCAGTTAAAACAGTTCAATTTCAAGAGTGTCAAATACATTTTTAAATGCATTTCAGTACCAGGTGAATGTAAAACATGGATGAAGCAACTGAAAACATTACACTCTCTCATCCTCATTTCATTCATAATACAGATTAAGTCATTTTCTTTCTATTTATTTCCAAATTTCTTAAACTATTGTAGTGCAATCACATTCCTGATAATTGTGACAGTTATTGATTATCTTTTTCAGTAATGGTTGAATTCAACGGTTGAATCAATAGGCTCTATTGGATCCATCTTGAGTTTTAAATTTCTCTAGAAAAGCTAGCAGGTTACAGTCACTATACATTTGTGTTTCATTGAAACCATGATAGAGACTTCAAATGGCTGCATGGCTAGCAGTAATTCCAAAGTCTTCTTTTAGAGGATTTTTTTCTAATATTAGTTTAATTTCTCAGAAAAGTATCCACCATCTTCGCCATTCCCAATTCATCATCTTGCAAAAGATCTACACCTAATTCCAAGTCACTAACATCGACTGACGTATTAAAGTTTCATAAAGTCAGCATTCCACAACGCTGACTCATTTATCCAGTTTGCCTTCAGCTTCTCAAAGTGTGCTTGGCACTCTATGGTACTAAAATTAGGTAAAGATCTTTGATAAAACCCACACAATCCTAAAAATCTCACAATTTTCCATTAAATTTTAGGGACATAAATTCTGTCTTCATGTTTGTTGTCCTTGGTAATGCTTGTCCTTGCACTATGATATACCCTACTTAAGTTACCTTTGTTTTCATGAATCCACTCTTGGCAAGACTTATTACTAAACCAGCAAATGGCAGTCACTTAAAACAGGTCTTCAAGTTGTTTTACATGTTGTGAAACTTGACAGGGTTCAGAAAAGATTTACAAGGATGTTGCCAGAGTTGGAGGATTTGAGCTATAGGGAGAGGCTGAATCGGCTGGGGCTGTTTTCCCTGGAGCATTGGAGCCAGAGGAGTTTATAAAGGTTTTAAAGGTTTATAAAATCATGAGTGGTACGGATAGTATAAACAGACAAGGTCTTTTGCCTGGGGTGAGGGATTCCAAAATTAGAGGGCATAGGTTTAGGGTAAGAGGGAAAAATATAAAAGGGACCTAAAGGGCAGCTTTTTCCACACAGAGCATGGCGCAAGTATGGAATGAGCTGCCAGAGGAAGTGGTGGAGGCTGGTACAATTACAGCATCTGGATGGGTATATGAATAGGAAGCGTTTAGAGAGATATGGGCCAAGTGCTGACAAATGGGACTAGATTAGGTTAGCATTTCTCGTTGGTGTGGACGAGTTGGACTGAAGGGTCTGTTTCCATGCTGTACATCTCTATTACTCGAAGTTATTTCTCGGTAATACTGTATATTACATTTTCTAAATTACAAAGTTGAGTACAACTTGATCCATGAGTCTTTGAAATGTAGTGTGGCATTTTCAAATCCAAACTGCATCACTCATCATTGTTATAACCAATTTGTTGTAACCTTAACTATTAAAGTTAATAGTTCCTTTCATTAGACCTCCAATCTTAGAAAGAAATAAAGCATGGCCAACCCTATGAATTCAATTTTCTAACCAAGGAATTCATTACAAATCTGATTTTGTTACTGCATTTACATTTTTGTAATCTATGCAGAATTTAATAACTCATCTGGTTTAGAGACTAAGATCACCGGTGAACTTGAACTGCTTTGGCAGAGTTCAACCATGTGATTTTTCTCACATGCATTGAATCCCCATTTCCTCCTTAGCTTCTATAGAGAGTACATTATTATATTTTAGGCAGGGTCCTAAGACTTACATTTCATCAATCTATGTAGTGCTACTGAAGACATCATTTTAGACAGAAGAGTTGTCTTGTGTATAATGATGGAATCATATGAGGTCATGGTATTTTTTTGGGATAAATACTTACAGCCAGGTTGGAGACTTGCTACACAGACCAACTCTTTCGCCCCATCTACACAATCAATGTAGCAGTAAATTGTGGAGTCTTGGGTTGTGACATTGATCATCCAATGGTGCGCAGCAGTTTTATTAAAGCGCTCCATTTGTATTTGCTTTTCGTTTCTATATAATTCAAATTCATTGATGTCGCAGTTCTGTTCTATAGATACACAGGTGACTGAAATGTTTGATCCCACCAGGAAAACTAGAGCTGGTTTTACCAGGACTTTACCAGGACACTGTATAACAGAAAGACCTGAAAGTAAAAGACATTACAATTGAAAACATATAGATTTTCACATTTCTGAATTAACTTTTTAGATAGGTTAAGATCATTGCAGATATGAAACATGGAAGGCGGCCATTTGGCCTACTGACTCCACATCAACCCTTCAAACAGCATCCCACCACCTAGAAGCACCCAATCCCTGTAATCCTATTCATGTGCAATTTAGAATGGCCAATCTACTCAGACGGTGGGTGGAAACTCAAGTATGAACTCTACACTTGCCCAAGGCTGGAATTGAACACGTGTCCCTTGTGCTGTTAGGCAGCAGTGCTAACCACTGAGCCATGGCGCAGTGGCACAGTGGCTAGCACTGCTGCCTCACAGTGCCAGGGACCTGGGTTCGATTTCAGCCTCGGGTTACTGTCTGTGTGGAGTTTGCATATTCCCCCTGCGTCTGCGTGGGTTTCCTCTGGGTGCTCTGGCTTCCTCCCACAATCCAATGATGTGCAGGTTAGGTGATTTGGCCATGCTAAATTGCCCACAGTGTTCAGGGAGGTGTAGATTAGGTGCATTAGCCAGGTGAAAATGTAAGTAATGTGGTCAGGTAATGGGACTGGGTGGGTTACTCTTCGGAGAGTTGGTGTGGAATTGTTGGGCCAAATGGCCTGTTTCCACACTGTAGGGATTCTATGATTGCAGATTTTTTTCAACTTATCAAAGCACCATAATGGAGAATAATGAAATCAGAGATTCTTCTAGACAACAATCAAATGATTAGGATATATATGTCAAAAAGAGCACCGCTCTGCCCTTCCATAAAAAAAAACTCTTATTTGAATGTTGAAACAAATGCCTTTTACTGAACCAGTGCAAGTTTTAAATTTCTAATCTCAAAGAGAAAAATTACTGACCAACATATTCAAATAGATTTGTAATATATTGCTCATCATTTGTCAGGCTAGTTTCACATGTAGGTAGTTATCATTGTGGAGTGATTTAATCTTATTTGCCCACATGCTAACAATTAAAGAAAAAATGTTGCTCCTGAACTAGATGTGGTTTATCAACCAACCTGTAAATAAATACTTTCATCAACTGCAGGCAATACACTAATAAATATGTGTAACATAAACAAGTGCAAACAGTCTAACATCAAATCTCTGTCCAGTAAATTAAACTGATCAATCCTCTTACCAAATGGCATTGCTTTACTTTAAGAACTCTATACTTAACATCAGCTTAGTTTTTCTTATTTTTTTTAACCATCTCTTGCACAACTACCCACCTCCTGGCAGTCATTTGCAGTTCCATGCAATGCTACTGAGAGGTTTGTTGTGATACTAATCTTATCTCCATTGTTCTGTGAGCTGGGTTAGGAACTTGATACATCACAGCAAGAGATTTTACCAGGCCAAGGCCCTTACAAGATGCCACTTCAGTGAGTGAACAGTGAAGGACATACATATGTTCAGCTTCCCTTTTTTTTTGTCTTAAATTGCTGAGGCTGCAGTTTTCCACTGTTGTGCTGGCATTTTGTATCAATAGCCTTTGCTGTCCAACTTGACATACAGTCCAAAATATGCTGGAAAAAGGCATAGGATTTCTTTCTCTTAAATATTTCACATCACTGATTAATAAGCAACCATAGGTGTCAGTTTTGACTCAGTGGCAGCACATCTTACTTTGTATCAGGAAGTTGAGGGTTCAAGCCCCGCTACAATGATTTGAACATGCAATCCAGTTTAGTTACAAATGTGCAACAGTTTCTGGTTTCTGGAATTACACTCACTGGAACCACAGTTTCTGGTATTACCTTTCAGATGAGTTGCTAAACTGTTGGATGCAATAGATTTCCTTGTGGGATATGGGCTTTGCTGGCTTGGCCAGCATTTTTTTGTTTGTCCCTGGTTGTCCTTGAGCAGTTGGTGGTGAGTTCTTGAATTGTAGCATAACCCAACAACACTGAAGGAAATCAAAATTTGGGAGAAGATTTGTAGCTCGGGTGCTCGTTGTTGTGGTTCTGTTCGCCGAGCTGGGAATTTGTCTTGCAAACGTTTCATCCCCTGTCTAGGTGACATCCTCAGTGCTTGGGAGCCTCCTGTGAAGCGCTTCTGTGATCTTTCCTCCAGCATTTGTAGTAGCCTGTCTCTGCCGCTTCTGGTTGTCAGTTCGAGCTGTCCGCTGTAGTGGTCGGTATATTGGGTCCAGGTCGATGTGTTTGTTGATAGACATGGCACTCATCCACAGACTCTATCAACAAACACATCGACCTGGACCCAATATACCGATCACTACAGCGGACAGCTCGAACTGACAACCAGAAGCGGCAGAGACAGGCCACTATAAATGCCAGAGGGAACAGCACAGAAGCACTTCACAGGAGGCTCCCAAGCACTGAAGATGTCACCTAGATAGGGGACGAAATGTTTGCAAGACAAATTCCCAGTTCGGCGAACAGAACCACAACACTGAAGGAAAAGCGATATATTTTTAAGAGAGAAAAGTGAAGGTAACCTTCAGGTGATGATGTTCCCATGTATGTGTTGCCTTGTTCTTTTAGATGGTAATGCTTGAGAATTTGGAAAGTATTGTCTAAGGAGATTTGGCAAATTTTTACAGTGCAATTTGGTGGAGGGAGTGGATGCTTGTGGATGTGGTGCTATTAAGGGGGTCTGCTTTATTCTAAATGGTGTCAGACTTCTTGAGTACTACTGGAGCAGTACTCATCCAGGCCAGTGGGGAGTATTCCATTAGGTTGCTGACTTGTGCCTTTTTGATGGTGGAGATGCTTTGGGGAGTCAGGAGTGACTTAGTTGCTGCAGCATTTATAGCTTGTAACCAGTATTTATATGGCTCGTCCAGTTCAGTTTCTGGTGAATGGTAATCCCAAAATGGTTGATAGCGGGGTAATTAGTGATGGTTAACACTATTGAATGTTGAGGTGGTTAGGTTGACCATTATTGGAAATGCTCATTGTCTGGCAATTGTATAGTGTAAATGTTACTTGTTTCTTTTCACCTCAAGCCAGGATAATGTCCAGGTTTTGCTGCATTTGGACACGGAGTCCTTCCGAATTTGAGGAGTCATAAGTGATGCTGAACATTGTGTACTCATCAATGAACATTCCCATTTTTGACCTTCTGCAGTTGGGAAGATCATTGATGAAGTTGTTGGAAGATGGTTGGGCCTAAGACACTACACTGAGGAACTCCTGTAGAAATACATTAGAGACTGTGCAAAGTACTTTGGCCAACGTTATTGAAATAGGCAATTTGGCTACTTGTTCTAATTATTTGTGGAATCTTTGTATTGATGTCTCCCTATATTAAGCAGCAACGAAACCTACAAGTACTCATTAGTTGTAATGTTTTCTGTAAATTCATTATTTCTTAACAACCTTCTTTAAAATATTCTTTAAATGAATGTACAATGCATGGTAAACTCACCATTAGATCTGACACATAGCATCATGGCAGTTATACTAGCTACTGTCCATACGATATTGGTTAGGCCCATTGTGAATTCAGGAACTTTTCCTGTGAAGAGATTTTTTTTAAAACAACAGACTTCAGTAATAGAGTAATACAAGAAAAGTTTCATATATCACAAACTGATAGTAAATAACTGCTGCCTTAATAATTACAATGACTTACCTAGTTATTGTGAGCTGACAGTACAGATGTCAACAAATCCAGGTTATTTTTCTGAAGTACACTTGAACAACTGAATCAAATAGCTACCTGGGACCTTGAACAGTCATGTGCCGGGAGACAATGGATTGGTATTGCATCTCCTATGACTGCTAGCAAAAGTATCAGAGAAAACCAGCTGGACGCTATAAGAGTAAACAAAGATATCAAAAAGGAACCATTCCTTCTGGAAAAGAGAAAGGAAAGGAAAATGTGTTTTCTCCACGGGATCATATTGTAAGTGATGGAATAAAAGCAAAAGAACCCAGATTTTGTAAGAATAGGCGAATGAGACAACAGCAAAGACTTGATAAATGGAACAGGAACAGTTCTGTTGACAACTTTAGATTAGGTTACATTACAGCGTGGAAACAGGCCCTTCGGCCCAACAAGTCCACACTGACTCGAAGTGCAACCCACCCATGCCCCTACATTTACCCCTTACCTAACACTACGGGAAATTTTAGCATGGCCAATGCACCTAACCTGCACATCTTTGGACTGTGGGGAGAACGTGCAAACTCCACACAGTCAGTAGCCTGAGGCGGGAATTGAACCCGGGTCTCAGGTGCTGTGAGGCAGCAGTGCTAACCACTGTGCCACTGTGCCGCCCACTAAACTGTGGAGAGGAAACTTTGATGAAAGAGAAAGGAAGACAGTGCAGAACCTCTGATGTCGGAAGTTGAGTTATTAGAGATGGAAAACTCAGGAGGAAGGGACAGGGTTCTTATGAGAAGCTGGATGAGAAGAAATATGTGACGTGCCATTCCTGATAATGAAACAGGAAGTTGGTACCCCTGTTGATTTCTTGCTTACTATTCTGGTTCCCAGACAATTCTAATTCAAATGTAAATATCTGGTGACATACTTAGGAGCGTCATGCGATCACATGACAGAAGTTTTTCAGTAGTGAAACCACCATCAGCTGACAGTGCAGCAGATACTCGTGAGTCACTGAAGTACCTCCTGGTCAAACAGCAAGGCTCTTCACCAAAACCCTCCCGCCCAATGACAATTCAATTAACATAAAAATGATTGAGTGTAGAGAGGTTGCATGGGGTGTTTTTCAAATTTAAATTTCACTTTCAAATATTTCACATTACATTGATGCACACATGAATAAAGTTGTTTGCTGAGACTGGCTTAGAAATAGAACTCAGTGTACTGGCAAACTTCATGGTTGGCATGCATTTATAACTACAGTATTTTGTTATTATGGATGAAATGATGTTAGGTTTTTGTGTTCACTGTTTATGTTCATGTTAATGTCCAGCGTTGTACCTGCCATTCTGGGATATGGTTGAAACTGTAGGCTCAGCTGGCCCTCCCTTATCAGTATTATAAAGAACATTGTTTGACATCACTCTCAGCAGGGTTAATTAAAATGTAGGCAAATTCAAAGCATTGCATGAACTTTGACCTTGAGATGGACCCACCTGTGGACAGTACTGGCATCTTTTCCTTTTGCCATGATTGATTCATTATTCCCAACACACCCAGGATGGCAAACCCTTACCTCTTCCACTCCTCCTTAATCCTTCCAACCCCACCCACAGACTCCCCCGTCCACTATTAACCTCCTCGACCCCACTCCACAATGTCTGATTGCAGACTCACCTTTGGCAGTACAGAGTCCATTCTATATCTCTTCCACTCCTCCTCAATTCGTCAACCCCACCCTTTGTTCCAAAACCACCCATAGACTCCCTTGTCCACTATTACCCTCGTCGACTCCACTTTATAATGTCCTTCAGTACAGACTCACCTTTGACAGTACCGGGTATCCATGCAAGAGTCCACTCCCTTGTGCCAGAGTTTAATCAGGAAATCAGCTGAACTCAGGGACAACCATGCAAAGCAATTTATTGCACACCACTTTTTAAAAAAAAAATGTCAGAACCAGGAACCATAAGATTGTCTACACCACTGATTCAATGTTGAAGTTAGGAGGTAATTAAAAATATTTTACATGAATGGGCATTCATGGGATGCACATACAGGAACCTTGTGAGGTCTGATACACAGTTAAAATTCAGCTAACCTTATCTCAGGGCATCTCAATTCACTTCTGGAAACCAAAATTTCACATCTGGCCTACTTCATTCACCCACAGGCCACATTTTCTGCCCTTTTTGACTTTATAAAAATGAACCTTTAATATAACTTCGTCAGTTACTTTGTTTGTAAGTTATTTTGAGGTAATTACAAATAACCGAGAGATAGAGGATCTGTTTACTGCCAGGTCAGCTCGGTGGCTAAACCATACAAAACCCAAAATGGGCAGGATGTTGGAAGTCTCCACCAAAATTTAAAATCTGCCCCCCTGTGCATTTATCACTTCAGTATCATCCCCTACATGCTTCTTTGTTATAATATTATGTAATTTTACAAATATTTCAAGAATGTTTCTGCTGATGTGAAATGTCAAAGTATTATAATGTTTGCTCTGAACTTCAAAGAAATTAATGATGTATTAAATACAGATATGTGTATCTTCTTTACTAGAACAAGTATGGAAGTTGTGGAATGTTGGGATCAGTTAATGCTTGAGGAAGGAGACATGAAAGTTTGCAAGGATGGCATTCAAAAAAATCATTTAAGGTCATGAATGCACAGAATTCAGCCCTAGAGGTGACAATCTAGCAGAGGTATTGAGTAATATTGGAGAGATCAAAGTATGCTATCCAAGCATTAAATGAGATATCAAACTGGAAATTCATTGCATTTTTGAAAATTATTCAGGTTTACAGTTTGTATTATAATTAACTTGCTGTGGATCTATTCATAATGAAGATTAAGTATTATTCAATAAACAAACATTTGCAAATGCAAATGTTGATCAGTACTTTTCTATTTGAACAGACTGCTGCAGACTGTACTTTTCCTGGAATTAGAAAAGACCATCCAGATGACTACATCTGTTTGTACAAATCACATTAGTTTTCTGTTTGATTTATGATCAACTGGTGAAGTTGCTGGAATTCATTGTTTTGGGAAAAAAAAGTAGCTTATTGCTATTGGTAGTAATGAAAATCACAACATTCTCATAACTGTTAATCATTAACCTTCCTCAATTCTCAAAACATTAGTATGCTTCTAGTACAAATAACCCACTTGGCTCATCGTGTCTTTGTCAGTCCTCTGTAAGAGCATCTTATTTTGTGCCACTCTCCTGTCTTAATCCAAAAGCTCTGCAGTTTTTGCCTTTAGATTCTCTTTTGAAAGCCCTGATTGAATCTGCCTTTACACACTCTCAGGCAGTGCAATCGAGATCTTAAAGATTTGCTGCACAAAAATATTTTTCACTCTGCCATTGTTTCTTTTACCAATCACTTTAAATCTGTGCTCTCCATTTTTTGATCAATGGGAGCAGTTTCCCTCTGCCTGTGCTGTCCAGATCCCTCACAATTTTGAATATTCTTATCAAATCTCTTAATCCTTGCTTCTCCAAAAATAACTATCACAGTTACTCCAATCTGTCAACATAATCATTGTTCTTCATTCCTGAAACCATTCTGATGAATCAATTCTGTACCCTTTCTAATGTCTTCATATCCTTCCTATAGTGTGGTGCTAAGAACCAATATTTTACAATAAAAATTGAATAATAATGCACTTAAGTTTATTTTTGATAATTCCTCAACAATGGAGACAAATCTCACTTTTTTTGCTCAGAACTCAATTGCCATTGCATCTCTTATTTTATGTTCCATTGCCCTTGTGATAAATGATAACATTTCATTGCCTTCTTAATCGCCTGTTAAATAGAGGTGAAATAAGAGGAGATCACAATTTCAAAAAGGTGTAAAAGAGATAGCAGGAACAGGTTTGTAATTGTGAAAAGTCACTGTGCAAGCAATTTGGAAGGCCTTAACAGAGACTTGAAAAAATTCGAATGACTTTGAAGATAGTTATGAGTTATAGTTATAGATTATTAGTTATTAGTATGGAATGAATACAATTATAAGCAGCAAGACGTGATATACATGGACATGAAGGAACAGTTTATAAAAGATAATGCAAACATTACAGGATAGAGAAATGTTCATAGGGATTTAACAAATGAAGTCATAGAAGTTGATGGAAAACGTAAATATTCAGGAAAGAACTTTCATGTGTTAAATAACCTTAGCTCAACTCTACCTATTTTTAAATTTTAAAGGCAAAACTTATGTACAGTTGGAGAGCAGAATGTGAAATTTGTGCTGAATTCAATGATGCAGAGGTTGTGACACTATTATTTAGACCACATTTTAGGAGGGAAGTGAAGGCAATGGAGAAGGTACAGAATAGATTCATGAGAACATGTAAAACAGTTATTTATTTATATTATAAGATAATTTGAATGGCTTTGGTGCAGCTTGATTTGAAACCAATTATTTGTACAAGTTACATCAAATTATCCAGAAGTATAAATACTGTTGTGAAAATGCATAAATTGGTATCTTACATACTCATAATGTTCCTTGCAATGTGTTCTCTTCACAGGACAAATGGGACCCAAATGGCCTATTAAATAGCATGACCCCAGAAAGATATGAGTGCAAGCTCTAAAGATAAGGTGTTCCGCACTAGGGATGAAAAGATTGTAGGAGCTGCTAATTGCAAACAGCTATTAGATGGAAAAGGTCCAGTCTGTTGTGGTCCCTCTTAGTTCTGTGGAGATAATTGGATTTTAATTAGATTGGATTTTGAATGAGGGATACTATAGGTCATGATCCTCCTACACCAGTGGAGTGCTGCAAGGATTGGTGCTGGGTCCACTTCTTTTCATCATTTATATAAATGACTTGGATGTGAGCATAAGAGGTATAGTAAGTAAGTTTGCAGATGACAGTAAAATTGGAGGTGTAATGGACAGCGAAGAAGGTTACCTCGGATTACAATGGGATCTTGATCAGATGGGCCAATTGACTGAAAAGTGGAAGATGGAGTTTAATTCAGATAAATGTGAGGTGCTGCATTTTGGGAAAGCAAATCTTAGCAGGACTGAATGGTAAGGTCCTAGGGAATGTTGCTGAACAAAGAGACCTTGGAGTGCAGGTTCACAGCTCCTTGAAAGTGGAGTCACAGGTGGATATGGTAGTGAAGGCGGCGTTTGATTTGCTTTCCTTTATTGGTCAGAGTATTGAGTACAGGAGTTGGGAGGTCATATTGCGGTTGTACAGGATGTTGGTTAGGCTACTGTTGGAATATTGCATGCAATTCTGATCCCCTTCCTATTGGAAAGATGTTATGAAACTTGAAAGGGTTCAGAAAAGATTTACAAGGATGTTGCCAGGGTTGGAGGATTTGAGCTACAGGGAGAGGCTAAACAGGCTGGGGCTATTTTCCCTGGAGCGTCGGAGGCTGAGGGGTGATCTTATAGAGGTTTACAAAATCATGAGGGGAATGGATAGGATAAATTGACAATGTAATTTCGTTTGGGTGGGGGAGTCCAGAACTAGAGGGCATAGGTTTTGGGTGAGAGGGGAAAGATATAAAAGAGACCTAAGGGGCAACCTTTTCATGCAGAGGGTGGTATGTGTATGGAATGAGCTGCCAGAGGAAGTGGTGGAAGTTGTTACAATTGCAACATTTAAAATATACTTGGATGGGTATATGAATAGGAAGGGTTTGTAGGGATATGGGCTGGGTGCTGGCAGGTGGGACGAGATTGGGTTGGAATATCTGGTCGGCATGGACAAGTTGGACCGAAGGGTCTGTTTCCATGCTGTACATGCCTAAGACTTTATAACAGTTGCTAAACTCTTGAGATTTGCTAGTCTCTTGTTCTACTATACTGGCTTAGTGGTGCTGGAAGAGCACAGCAGTTCAGGCAGCTTCCAACGAGCAGCGAATTCGACGTTTCGGGCAAAACCCCTTCATCGGTTCTACTATGATTACCTACCTATAATTGCAATAGCCAAAAACATGGAAAAGTTGCACTTGTGCCTTCAAAATCTAGATTTTTAACAAACTCATTGGGTCCATTAATTGATGCTCTAAGTTAGTAAAATCATGTACAGCCATTTCTCCACACTTTTCTGGGTCATTCTGCAAATGCTTATGTGCATTCAAACATATGGATTAGGAATAGGAGTAGACTATTTGGCTACTCTAACCTGTTTCCCCATTCATTGAGATCATGGTTGATCTGGTTGGTACCTTAACTCTATATTCCTGTCTACCACAATCATTTTTTCATTCCTTGTTAGTCAAGAATTTGTCCATGTCTGCCTTAAAAATAGTCAATGATTCTACTTCTGTCCTTTGGAAAGACAGTTCCAAAGACTGATGGTGCTTTGAAGGAAAGAAATTTTCCACACCTCCATCTTAAATAGAAGACCCTTTATTTTAAAAGGTGGTCCTCAATCTAGTCTCTCCCATAAAGGGAAACATCTTCTCAACATCTATACTGTCAAGTCCTCTCAGGATCTTAAGTCTCAAAAATATCACCTCTAATTTTTCTAAACTCCAATGGATAGAAGTCCAACCTGAACAACCTTTATTCATAAGATGACCTCTCATTCTAGGTATCAACTATTTTTCTCTAAACTGCTTCCATTGCATTTATACTATTGCTTAAATAAGACGACCAAAACTGTAGTCTCACCAAAACCCTGAATAACTTCGCAAAATACCCTGACTTTTACATTCCTTTCCCTTGGTGATAAACAACGACATTTTATTTGCTTTACAAATCACCTGCTGCACCTGGACACTAACTTCACATGATTCATGCACCAAGACACCCAGATTCCTCTGTGGGTCAGAGTTCTGCACTCTCTCCGTTTAACGAATTTGCAGTGTCATGACTCACTAGGGATAGTGTATTGTAAATCAAAACATATATTTCCTTGAGCCATCACAAGTGTGAAAATTTGATTAAACCACCAAATTGTCCAATTCTACTTAACTGTCTAATTCAGGTTAAAAGAATGTGCTCACCAGTTTTTTTTCCATTAATGGAAACATTTATTGTTATCAACCTGTTTTTAACCAATGGCAAAATGTATTTCAGATGAATTACTAATCTATAACTGTAAAACTTAAACAAGAACAGGGCAAGGACAGGATTTTTAATTTAGGTAACTTAAACTTCACTCAAAACACACACAAAAGAAAACATAAATACCGTGAGTAGAGGGGGAAAATAACAATTCTCAGAGGAACACAATCTTGTGTCATCAGCCCAAAAATCACAAATGGATTTGTTTCACAGTCCTTTTCCTTTGTTTATTGATACCTTGATGTTATCTGCACAGCGATGATCAGTCTTTCGTTCACTAATTACTTGGTTGAAGCCAATGTTCTTTCTTTTTCTGTGGGCTTTATTATTCAACCTTTAGAAACTCTAAATGTAATTTTTCTCTGCTCTTTTGAGGGAAAGTTTAAGATGATAATTATTTTCAGAGGAAATGAACAGAGTCCACTGCTTTTTGCTATTTATATAAATGATTTAGATGTGAACATAGGAGATACAGTTAGTTAATTTGCAGAAGACACCAAAAGTGGAGGTGTAGTGGATAGCAAAGATGGTTCCCTCAGAGTACAACCTGATCTTATCAGATGGGCCAAGGGGTCAAGGAGTGGTAGATGCAGTTTAATTTAGATAAGTGTGAGGTGCTCATTTTGCAAAGACAAATCGGGGCAGGACTTGTATACTTAATGGTAAGATCCTAGGGAGTGTTGCTGAACAAAGAGACCTTGGAGGGCAGGTTCATAGTCCCTTGAAAATGGATTTGCAGGTAGATAGGCTGGTGAAGAAGGCGTTTGGCATGCTTGCCTCTATTGGACAATGCATTGGGTATAGGAGTCAGGAAGTCACATTGTGGCTGTACAGGTCATTGATTAGACTACTTTTGGAATATTGCAAGCAATTCTGGTCTCCCTCCTATTGAAAGGATGTTGTGGAACTTGAAAAGGTTCAGAAAATATTTACAAGGATGTTGACAAGGTTAGAGGGTTTGAGTTATTAGGATGGGCTGAATAAGCTTGGGGTGTTTTCCCTGGAGTGTTGGAAGCTGAGGGGTGACCATATAGAGGTTTATAAAATCAGAAGGGGCATGGATGGGGTAAGTAGACAAGGTCTTTTCCCTGGTGTCGGGGAGTCCAGAACTAGAGGGCATAGGTTTAGGGTGAGAGGGGAAAGATATAAAAGAGACCTAAGGGGCAACTTTTTCACGCAGAGGGTGGTACATGTATGGAATGAGCTGCTAGAGGAAGTGGTGGAGGCTGGTACAATTACAACATTTAAAAGGCATCTGGATGGTATATGAACAGGAATGGCTTAGAGGGATATGGGCCAAGTGCTGGCAATTGGGACTAGATTAATTTAGGATATCTGGTCAGCATCGATGAGTGGACTGAAGGGTCTGTTTACATCTCTATAACTTTCTGACTCTATAACAAAGAGTGAGATGTTGATGCTGCAATTTTCTGATGTTATTGGTATGGAAGTTGGCAAGTATGTTGCAACTGTATAAGATTTTGGCCAAGCTACATTTGAAGTGTTACGCGCAGTCCCAGCTACCACACAAAGAAGGTTGTGGAAGCTTTGGGGAGGGTGTAAAATGGGTTTACCAGAAGGTTACCTGGATTGGAGGGTATTAGCTATAAGAAGAGGTTATTCATATTTTGATTGTTTTCGCGAGAGTGTCAGAGGCTGAGGCGTGACCTGACAGACATATATAAAATTATGAGTAGCACGGATAGGTTAGATATTAGGAGTATGTTCTCAAAGTGGAAATATCTAATACTAGAGGGCATAGGTTTAAGGTGAGAGGGGGGATGTGCCAAAGGTAGATTTTTACGCAGAGGGAGATAGGTGCCTGAAACATGTGTAGGGGAAGTAGTGAAAGCACATATGACGGCAACATTTAAGAGGCAATTAGACAGACACATGAACAATCAGGGAATAGAGGGATTAGTTTAGAATGGCATCTTTGTTGGTGCAGACATGGTAGGCTGAAGAGCTTTTTTTCTGTGCTGAACTGTTCTATAGTCCATGAAAGTAGTTGGTGTTTGAAGTTTACTGAGAGAATGTGGTGGAGGCATTCAATCAAGGCATTTAAAAGACATTTAGACTATTATTTGGAAAGGACCAATGTGCAGGGTTGCAGGGAGAAGACAAAAGACAGGAAGGCATGAAGTAAAATGTTCTTTCATAAAGCCAATGCAGACACAGTTGACTGAATGGTCTCCGGAGGCATTGTAACAATCTGGTTGGATTGGATCTGGCTGATGTGCACATATAGAGACTTGTTACACAGACTCAACAGGCCAAATGGCTTCCTTCTGTGTTGCAACCATTCTATGCTTCTAGGATTTTAATGTATTACACCATCCTTGAGAACAGAACTTTCAAAAATATCTCAACACACTTTCAACAACACAAATGCAAGTGGTTAGAAGTCATTGCTCAGCTATACAAAGCCTTGCTCAGACCAAATCTGGAGTATTATAGGCAACTCTGGGCCTTACACTTTAGGAAATAAATATTGGCTTTGGAGGAGCTGCAGCATAACCTTACTAGGATGATTCCTGGACTTCAAGGAATAAATTATAATCAGCCAGTCCATTAATGAGGATTGTATTTCCCAGAATTTGGACAACTAGAGCAGATTTGATTGAAAATTTCAAGATATTAAGACAGAATAGACAGTGAGGAACTATTTCTCGTGCTAGCTAGGGAGGTTAGAACTAGGAGGCAGAATCTAAACTTTGGAACTCAGACTTATCAAGAGTGAAATTGGAAAATCTTCTTCACACAACAGGGTATTGGAAATCTGGGATCTCTTGTAATGACAGCATATTACAACACTGAATCTAAGCAAAATTGGGTCATACTGTTCCTCTGACTGTAGACTGTAAAAGCACTCTACTGTACAAATCAATCATAAATTGTTATAAATTGTTATAAATGCACTGGTGACTGGTCACACTTTGCCATTATACTTAGACTGAATTTCCAATCTCACCCAGATAGAACATAAGGGTGGCTGATATTTAGATTGGTGTTACACGAGTGCTGCGCTGATGTTGGAGTATCTAAGTGAGCCGGGTAATTGCTCAAATGCACAGAATTTAGTTGTGATACACCTGACAATCAGGTAACCAACACTGTTCCAGATATCTGAGCCATCTGACATTAGTCTCATTTCCACTCTCCTTCATCCACACCTTTTACCCTTTTTTTCCAGTTTGAAATACTTGTCCACTTCTCTTAAAAGTTGCTTGAGGTTCTGCTTCCACCATTGTTTCTGGTAGGAAATTATATGCTCCAACATCTTAAGTGTGAACAAAGATATTCTCCCATCCTTGCCCTTTGTTGATAATCTTAAAGTTATGCTGAACAGTTACAAATCACCGTTCATTGGAAGTAGGTTTTCTTGCTTTACGTTATGCCAAGTGAAGCATTTATAATATAGTAATGAATTTTTCCCCAAGCGTGAGTAGCTTCTTCTGAAGAATTTTTTAATATAAAGTTAAAACTAGACATTTTACTCATTTCATCTTCTTTAGTTTTAGTGATAATAGTTATCTTAAATTCTGTGACAAAAAAATGCAATAATGTTGAAAAGAAAATAGTCCATTTGTATTACCTTGTTCTACATTAAGGAGCCTTTTCGTCCCTGATTGTATTATATTCCTTCCTGAGCTGTATTTCTCTGGTGAATCTTCCTATTTGCTCGTTTTCTCAACAAAGAACTCCAATTCCACACAGATTTTGGCATGAGAAGGTGCTGCATGAGCACCTAAACTGACACTAAGTAGAATCCTGTTTTTTCCATTTTAGTATGAAATAAGTCATATGACTCATTGGGAAACCCCCATTCGGGGTTGAATATTGTGGCCCTTTGGCTCCTGCTGACATTTGACAATATACTTCCTTCACATGCAAACGACCTAATGCTGTGCTCTTTTTCAAAAGCAAAAAATGATGATTGGCAATCGGTGCTTACATTGCTACGAGTATATTCTTGCTGTTTAAAAGATACAAATAGTATGTCAGATATATTTTAAACTATTTTCATAAAAGCTCTTCAACGGGGTAATTATTTCAAAATGTGAAAAATATAAATGTGAAAAAACTCTGACAAGAAAACAGTGTTGAAAAAGTCACGGAAACTTTTGATGTTTCACCTATTTCCTGTTTAAATGGATTATGATCTTTCAAAATAAAAAACATTTTGTGCAAGAAATAATTATCAAAGAAGATATGAGCTTGAATCAAGTTACTTTCCTTTGAATAAAATATTGTAATTTTGAAACCAATAAAAAGTTCACAAGAAAACTATTTTGGTATGTTGATATCATTTATCTCGTGAGAACTTGACCCATTTTGTACACCCACACCTCAATTCTGAATAAGTTGTAATAAAAAACCTTAGCTTTAATTTAATATAAATGAAGGTCACATGTATACATACATACTACAGCTATTACCTTTTGTGGTCATTAGTTTGATATATTTAAAAATTTCCATTCAGCATAAAGGCAGATATTAATTTCATTAAAAAAAACTCAGTAGTTTTTGTCATTTAACTAGCAATGATGAAGTACTAGAATGTGCCACATTCTGAGCATACAGTATAAAAAGGTCTCTACATTGACCTTGTTTGCTAATGTTAGCTACTGTGTTTGACCATCTTCTGCAACTGTGCATAAAGGAGGACTGTGCAGCTGAAATTATCCCATTTAATTGCTCTCTGATAGTTGACCCAACTTATGTACTTTTAATCTAGTACCACCTATGAACAAATGGCCTGCTGATATTCACTAGCTGAGCTGATATCAACTAAACAACATATATTTATGTCACATCGCACATCTCAAAATTTCAGAATATCCCAAACTGGGTAAGTAAGTTTGCAGTGAACCTTCAATTCTTCATAACAAGAGGAATTGAGTATAGAAGTAAAGAGGTCCTTCTGCAACTGTGCAGGGCCCTGGTGAGACCGCACCTGGAATATTGTGTGCAGTTTTGGTCTCCAAATTTGAGGAAAGACATTCTGGCTATTGAGAGAGTGAAGCGTATGTTCACAAGGTCAATTCCCGGAATAGTGGGACAATCTTACGCTGAAAGATTGGAGCGACTGGGCTTGTATATGCTTGCATAAGGCTGAGGGGTGATCTGATGGAGACGTATAAGATTATTAAAGGATTGGACACTCTGGAGGCAGGAAGCATGTTTTCGCTGATGGGTGAGACCCAAACCAGAGGACACAGTTTAAAAATAAGGGTAGGCCACTTAGAACAGAGTTGAGGAGAAACTTCTTCACCCAGAGAGTGGTGGGTGTATGGAATGCTCTGCCCCAGAAGGCTGTGGAGGCCAAGTGTTTGGATACTTTCAAGAAAGAGTTGGATAGAGCTCTTAAGGATAGTGGAATCAAGGGTTATGGGGATAAGGCAGGAACAGGATACTGATTGAGGATGATCAGCCATGATCATAATGAATGGTGGTGCTGGCTCGAAGGGCAGAATGGCCTACTCCTGCACCTATTGTCTATTGTAATGTTGGGAACAGTACAAACACTTGTGAAATAAATATTTTAGAGATGATCTAATAGTTGATGTTGTTCAGAGAACTATTTGGTGATTTGGAGAAAGGCACAGATTCTTTTATCCCCATTCAAGAGGTTGGACCTGGCCATTGATAAACATGTGAGCAAAATCTACATCTCTCTTCTCTCTTTTTTGCTTTTGTCCATGTTACTTGGTGTTGTTAGAAAACAAGTCACTCACATTTCCTCACCTTCATTCATCTCAAAAATTGGATTTGGTAGGTGGTTTTACAGCCAAATGCTCTTCCAGTCACTAACCTCTCCAATTATCTGGGATTGGAACTAGCATCAATATCTGTGACATTACAATCCAGACCTACCCTGCAAAGAAAAATCTGGGAACTATAGATCAGTAAACCTAACATTTGTGGTTGGTACATTACTTGAGAAAATTCTGAGAGATAAGATACATTTGGAAAGACAAGGTTTGATTAGGAATAGTCAGCATGGTTTTGTGCATGGGAGATCTTGCCTCAAATTTGTTAGTTCTTTGATGAAGTGACCAGGAAGGTTAATGAGGGCAGAGCAGTAGACGTAGTGTATTTGGATTTCAGCAAGGCCTTTGGTAAGGTTCCATGTGGTAGGCTGCTCTGGAAGGTTAGATCGCTTGGAATTCAGGGGAGCTGGCAAAGTGGATATCCAGTTGGCTTGATAGTAGGAAGCAGAGGGTAATAGAGGAAAGATGCTTGTCAGACTGGTGGCCTGTGACTAGCGGAGTGCCTCAGGGGTCAGTGCTAGGCCCATTGCTATTTGTTATCTATATCAATGATTTGGATGAGAATATACAAGGCATGATTAGTAAGTTTGCAGATGACACTAAAATAGGAGGTATTGTGTACAGTGAGGAAGGTTATCAGAAATTGCAGCAAGATCTTGATTAGCTGGGAGACTAAGAAATGGCAAATGGAGTTTAATATAGATAAGTGAGAGGTCTTGCATTTTGGAAAGTCAAATCAAGGTAGGAGTTTCATGTTGAATGGTAGGGTCTTAAGGAGTGTAGTGGAATAGAGGGACTTTGGACTTCAGGAGCACGGTTCTCTGAAAGTGGAGTCACAGGTAGACAGGGCAATGAAAAAGGTTTTTGGCACACTGGCTTTCATCAGTCAGGGCATTGCATATAGAAGTTGGAAAGTTATGCTGCAATTGTACAGTTAGTGAGGTTGCACTTGGAGTACTGTGTTCAGTTTTGGTCACTTTATTATTGGAAAGATGTTATTAAACTGGAAAAGGTGCAGAAGAAATTTACAGGATGTTGCCAGGACTCAATGATCTGAGTTATAGGAGTTGGACAAGCTAGGACTTTTCTTTAGAGCTTAGGAGACTGAGTGGGGGGGATCTTACAGATGTGTATAAGATTATCAGAGATATAGATAGGGTGAAAGCAGTCAATGTTTTTCCCAGGGCTGGAGAATAAAGGACACCAGGTTAAGGTTAGAGGGTAAAGAATAAAAGGGAACCTGAGGGGCAACTTTTTTTACACAGAGGGTGATACTCATATGGAATGAGTTGCCAGTGGAAGTGGGTTGAGGCGAGTACATTAACAACATTTAAAAGACATTTGGACTAATACATGGATAGGAAAGGTTTAGAAGGATATGGGCCAAGTGCAGGAAATGGGGTTAGTGTAGATGAACATTTTGGTCAGCATGGACCAGTTTGAGCCAAAGGGCCTGTCACCATGCTGTAGGACTCTATGACTCCATGACTCAGACAATAAGAGTCCTATCGCTGATCATTGCACTCAAGCCATGGTTTTGACTGAAGGAACTCTTTCTTGGTTCAGCACTCATCTATCTTCGGTATGCCTGTGAAAAGTGTCTTGAAATGATTCTTGACACCAAAAGCTTTATGTTAATGAAAGTTGCTGAGATCGTAAATTACATTTGGAAACATTCTCGTTTGCCTTGTTTATTTGCAGTGTATGTTTCTTCATTTTAACATTCATTCATTTGCAGCTCTTCCTGTTGGCTTATAAGTACGAGCATTCCAATGAAGAAGCATGGTATAAGGTTTGATGCTGACAGCACCACCTTGTTCTTACTTAAATGTGTTGCCTTACTTAAATGGTGGCTCAAAAACTGTGATAGTGGCTGGTTACATAGTACTGAATACTGCACCTGACAACTTTTCTGGAAATAGTTTCATTAACCCACTAGAAGGACATGGTAAACAACTGGCAATCAATGTTCATCATCACAATACAGGTCTTTGAAATATAAACATTTGCATGAATATTCAATATAGTTAATATTCTCCACTAATGAGGATAGAGAAACTAGAGTTAGGTTCAGGCTTGTTGTGGGTCTATTTAAAATACTTGAAGGAAATGATAATTCTTCTGAAAATGCATATTGTGTTACTGGAATTCAGATTAGAATCATTCTGACTTTGGTTATCACAAAAAAAAATAAGAAAATGTTTCCTGAAATATTTGATGATGTGTAGTTATGATTAGAACTTTGGATGAGCTATGCTCTTTTATGAGTAATACAGATCATGAAAACTTGTTGCTGGCACCTACTTTTCATTTGCCTAAAGTGCTTGTCAAAATTATGGTGACCCATCCCTATTGTAATGCACTGATTACTACCTACCTGTGCTGAGAATTAAGATGGAGGTTAATTGGTTTTTCTGCATCACCAACCCAATGATCACCCAACTAATTCGTACCCTCTCCTCGTGTTGTATAAAATGGTGTTTCTTTTTCAAGTCTGCTTCCTGAATCCTAGTTCTGAAGGCTGCAAGACAAACATCTTGTTTCCTTCTAGCAATTTTTAACCTCTGTACCACCAAGCATTTATTTGAGACAGGGTTAATAAATGATTTTCTAGTGAAAGGGTCTCTGGGTAGTAAGTGACCATAATACCATTGAATTTGGCATTCAACTTGAGGTAGACAGAAGCAGACCTGAGGCTATCCTTTTAAATTTAAATAAGGCGAATTATTGGGGGCTTAAAAGCAAAGCTGCCAAAAATGAAGTGACAAATTAGATTAAAGGATAGGTCAATAAAAAAATGAAGTGGCAGACTTTTAAAGGGACATTTCAGAGTAAACAGAATATATATATTGCAAGGTATAAGTAAAATCCCAAAGCACAAACTCGCCATCTGTAATTAACTAGAAATGTTAATGGTGGAGGGAATTCTGAGGGACAGGATTTACATGCTTTGGAAAGGCAAGAACTGTTTAGGAATGGTCAATATGGTTGTGTGTGTGGGAAAACATGTTTCACTAACCCGATTGAGATTTTTGAAGAGATGATAAAGTGGATTGATGAAGACAGAGCAGTAGACATTGTCTACATGGACTGCAGCAAGGCATTCAACAAGGTTTTGCATGGTAGACTGGTTAGCAAGGTTAGATCAAATGGAATACAGGGGGAGCTTGCCAGTTGGTTACAAAATTGGCTTAAATGTCGGAGACAGAGTGGTGGTAGAAGTTTGTATTTCAGACTGGAGACCTCTGTCTAGCAGTGTACCGCAAGGATCAGTGCTGGGTGCACTACTTTTTGTCCTTTATATAAATGATTTGGAAGTGAACATATGAGTTATGATTAGTAAGACTGCAGGTGACACCACAATTGGTGGCATAGTGGATACTGAAGAAGGTTATCTCAGAGTACAATGCGATCTTGGTCAGATGGACCAATAGGCCAAGGAGTGGCAGATGGAATTTAATTGAGATAAATGTGAAGTGGTGTATTTGGTAAGGCAAACCAGAGCAGGACTTATACACTTAATGGTAGGGACCTGCGGAGTATTGCTGAACAAAGAGACCTAGGGCTGCAGGTGCCTAGTTCCTTAAAAGTAGAGTCACAGGTAGAGAGGGTGCTGAAGAATGCATTTAGCATGCTTACCTTCATTGGTCAATGCACTGAGTGTAGGAGTTGGGATGTCATGTTGCAAATGTACAGATTATTGGCGAGGCCACTTTTGAAATACTGCATTAAATTCTGGTCTGCCTGCGATAGGAAAGCTATCGTTAAACTTGAATGGGTTCAGAAGAGTTACAAGGATGTTGCCAGGATTGAAGGGGTGAGCTATAGGGAGAGGCTGCCTAAGCTGGGGCCTTTTCCCATGGAACACAGGAGGCTGAGGAGTGACTTTATCAAGGTTTATAAAATCATGAGGGGCATGGATAGGATGAACAGCCAAGGTCTTTTCCCAGGGTATGAGGAAAAGCCAGAGGATAGAGGTTTAATGTGAAGGAGAACAATTTCAAAGGTACCTGAGGGGCAACTTTTTCCACACAGAGGAAGGTACGTGTATGGAGCAAGCTGCAAGAAAAGGTGGTGGAGGCAGGTACAAGTACAATATTTAAAAGGCATCTGGATAGGTACATGAGGGATATCAGCCAAATGCTGGCAAATGGGACTAGATCAGTTTAGGATGTTTGGTCAGCATGGATGAGTTGGACCGAAGGGTCTGTTTCCATGCTGTATAACTCTATGACTCTATGGTATTAAACTAAAAGTAAAAGCATATAATTGTACAAAGAAAGGTGGCAGGTCAGAAGATTGGACAAAATAAGAAATAGCAAAGAATGACCAAAATATATGTGAAGAGAAATATTAGTGTACGAGAGAAAGCTAGCCAGAAATGTAAAAGCAAAAGTAAGAGTTTCTATAAATATTTCAAGAAGAAAATAGTTAACAAAGTGAGAATTGGTCCTATAGAAAGTGAGGCCGGAGAATTTATAATGGAAAATAAGAAAATGGCAGATCATTTGAAAAGGTACCTTGCATCAGTCTTCACTATAGATGATACAAGAAACATTCTAGAAACGGTGAAAAAAAATCAGGAAATCGAAGGATAGAAGAACACAGGCAAATCACAACCATTGGAGAAGTGGTAAATTACTTGAGCTGTAGGCTGACAAGCATTGGGACCTGATGGACTTCAACCTACAGACTTAAAATAAGTGGTTAGTGAGAGTTGATGCATTGGTTTTAATTTTACAAAACTCTTGATTTGGGGATGGTCCCATTAGATGGGAGGACAGAAAATGTAACTTATTTTATCAAAAATGAAGGAAAACAGAAAGCAGGAAACAATAGGACAGCTAGCTTAACATCTGTCAGGGAAAATGTTAGAATCTATGAGTAAATAAGTTATAACAGGGCACTTGGATAAGTTCAAGGTAATCAGGTAAAGTCAACATGGTTTTGTGAATGGGAAATCATGTTTGATCAATCTGTTGAGTACTTTGAGGATAAAGTACATGTTGTGGATAAAGGGGCACCAGAAGATGTACAATACATAGATTTCTAGAATGCAGTTGATAAATTGATTTCTCAAAATCATTATGCAAAGTAAAGGTGAAATAAAAGCATAAGAGATACATATTGGCATGGTTAGATGATTGTCTGGAAAATACAGAAACACAGGGCAAGCATAACTGGGTATTTTATGTGTTTGCAAGATGTAGTAGTGGTGTGCCAGCTTTTTACAATTTATATAAATGATTTAGATGAAGGGACTGAAGATATTGTTGCCAAGTTTGTCAATGAATAAAATGAGGTAGGAAAGTATGTTGTGAAACAGACATAAGGAGATTACAAAAAAAATAGATAGGTTAAATAAGTGGACAAGATGTGGCAAATCACTTACAATGTGGGAAATTGTGCAATTGTCAGTTTTGGCCAGAAGAAAATGTATATAATACATAACATATGCATAAAAAACATATCATCTAAGTGATGAGAAATTGCAGAGCTCTGAGATGCAGAGGGATTGAGTTATTCTTGTGCATGCCTTGCAGGTGCAGCAAATAATTAGAAAAGATGACATAAATTTTTATGATTTATTTCAAGAGGTTGTTGTTTAAAAATCAGGGGTCACCCATTGAAAGGAGAGATGATGCAAAAGTCTCTTCTGTCAGAGGGTCGTGAGTCTTTGGAACTCTCTTCCTGAAAAGGTGGTAGAAGCAGAGCCCTGGAATATTTTTAATTCAGAGGTGGATAGATTCTCATTAAGCCAGGGGTTGACACACTATTGGAGGGGGTGGGAATGTGGATTTAAGATTACAGTTAGATCAATCATGATTCTACTGAATTGGAATTACAGGTCTGACACCCGAATGGCCTACTTCTGCCCTTAACTTGTATGTTTGTGTCTAAAAGCTGTAGTCCAATTAGTACTACTCTGCCATTAACTTCACTGGCTACTTCATTGAAATCCAGTGAATGACTTGAAACTTCATTTTATAGGGTGGATGTAAATTAAACTTGCCACAGCAAGTTCAATCATGTTCATACCAGCATATATATCATTTTAAGTACATGAAAACAATGTTGATCAATCTTATTAGCATGGCAAATTAATTATTAAAATAAAATTAAAACCTGAAAGAAAGCGATTCTATTAGATGCTCTAAAGAGTAAAACATAAAAAAAAATAACTTTCTGCTTGTTTATTTCTCCATTTCTTAATCTAATCTTTATTTTGTTATCTGTGTTTCTCTTTCTGTGCTAGATTTCTCATACAATTCATACAATTTTGTTGTCACTGTCTTCTCTGTACTTGTATTGCTAATTTCACAATCTTTCACTCTGACTGGTTAAGGAGGTATAGAGTAATTTGTCTTATTCACTCATTGCAAAGGACCCACTCTGTACTACATCCTCAGGAGAATTCATACTCTCAACAAACAGTATTTCAATTCTATCTCAAACATCAAAAACTGTAAGTACAACAAATTTTTATCCACCCACCTCCATTACCAGCACTCCTCAAACATTCCAGAAGATTCTCCTGGCCTCGGAATTTATTCTGCCATTAGCCATGCGGCTGATGCAGCTGCCACCCCCACGCTGATTGATGATGTCACTTCCACCCCCATCATGGCCACTCCCACAACCACTTCCACCCCTCACAATTCCTCATGCATTACACGTGACATCACTTCTGCCCTTCACATCATCGCTGATGCCACACGCTCAGTGACTCCCGCCACCCCTACTGCCGTGGTCACCACCACTTCTGCCTCCACCAGCGCCACTCACCTGCATTCTGCTGACATGCCCCCCACAGACACCACTGTCACTATCCCCACCCCCCAGAACCCCAAGGGGAACACTACCCCTGCTCATGACTCCACCCCCATTCCCCCCACCATCACACCCACTCCAGTTACAGGTTCCGCCCCCACTTCCAGCTCTACACCCACACCAGATCCCAGCTCCCAGCCCTGCTGAGTTTTCACCATCCCCCCAGACTTCCCCCTCACTGAAGATGAAGGATCAGTTCTCAGCAAAGGACTCACCTTCATCCCCCTCCGTCCACGCATCAATGAATTTAATACATGCCGTGATGTCGAACAATTCTTCCGTCGCCTCCGCCTCCGAGCTTACTTTCACAATCAGGACTCCCGCCCACCTTCCGAGGACCCCTTCGCCCACCTCCAACACACTGCATCCACCTGGACACCCCGTGCTGGCCTATTACCTGCCCTCAACCTCTTCATTTCCAACTGCCGCCGGGACATTAACCGCCTCAACCTGTCTACCTCCCTCCCCCACTCCAACCTCTCACCCTCACAATGCGCAGCCCTCCAATCCCTCTGCTCCAATCCCAACCTCACCATCAAGCCAGCGGATAAAGGGGGCACAGTGGTAGTTTGGCGCACTGACCTCTACACCGCTGAAGCCAAATGTCAACTTGAAGACACCTCTTCCTACTGCCCCTTCGACCATGACCCCACCCCCCATCACCAAACCATCATCTCCCAGACCATACAGAACCTCATCACCTCAGGGGATCTCCCACCCACAGCTTCCAACCTCATAGTCCGGGAACCCCGCACTGCCCAGTTCTACCTCCTTCCCAAGATCCACAAGCCTGACCACCCTGGCCGACCCATTGTCACAGCATGCTCCTCCCCCACTGAACTCCTCTCTACCTACCTCGACACTGTCCTATCCCCCCAGTCCAGGAACTCCCACATATGTTCGAGACACCACCCACGCCCTCCACCGCCTCCAAGACTTCCGTTTCCCCGGCCCCCAACGCCTCATCTTCACCGTGGATATCCAATCCCTCTACACCTCCATCCGCCATGACCAGGGCCTCCAAGCCCTCCGTTTTTTCCTCTCCAGACGTTCCCAACAGTACCCTTTCACCGACACTCTCATTCATTTGGCCGAACTATTCCTCACCCATAACAATTTCTCCTTTGAATCCTCCCACTTTCTCCAGACCAAAGGGGTAGCCTTTGTTGTCTCTTTGTTGGCTACGTAGAGCAGTTGATCTTCCGTAATTACACCGGCACCACTCCCCACCTCTTCCTCCGCTACATTGATGACTGCATTGGCGCCACCTCGTGCTCCCGCGAGGAGGTTGAGCAATTCATCAACTTCACCAACACATTCCACCCTGACCTTAAATTTACCTGGACCATCTCTGACACCTCCCTCCCCTTCCTAGACCTCTCCGTCTCCATTAATGACGACCGACTTGACACTGACATTTTTTACAAACCCACCGACTCCCACAGCTACCTGGATTACACCTCTTCCCACCCTACCTCTTGCAAAAATGCCATCCTGTATTCCCAATTCCTCCGCCTCTGCCGGATCTGTTCCCAGGAGGACAAGTTCCACCACAGAACACACCAGATGGCCTCCTTCTTTAGAGACTGCAATTTCCCTTCCCACGTGGTTAAAGATGCCCTCCAACGCATCTCGTCTACATCCTGCACCTCCGCCCTCAGACCCCACCCCTCCAACCGTAACAAGGACAGAACGCCCCTGGTGCTCACCTTCCACCCTACCAACCTTCGCATAAACCAAATCATCCGCTGACATTTCCGCCACCTCCAAGCAGACCCCACCACCAGGGATATATTTCCCACCCCACCCCTTTCCGCCTTCCACAAAGACCATTCCCTCCGTGACTAACTGGTCAGGTCCATGCCCCCCTACAACCCACCCTCCAATCCTGGCACTTTCCCCTGCCACCGCAGGAACTGTAAAACCTGCGGCCACACCTCCTCCCTCACCTCTATCCAAGGCCTTAAAGGAGCCTTCCACATCCATCAAAGTTTTACTTGCACATCCACTAATATCATTTATTGTATCCGTTGCTCCCGATGCGGTCTCCTCTACATTGGGGAGACGGGCACCTCCTAGCAGAGCGCTTTAGGGAACATGTCCGGGACACCCACACCAATCAACCACACCAGCCCGTGGCCCAACATTTTAACTCCCCCTCCCACTCTGCCGAGGACATGGAGGTCCTGGGCCTCCTTCACCGCTGCTCCCTCACCACCAGATGCCTAGAGGAAGAACGTCTCATCTTCCGCCTCGGAACACTGCTACTCCAGGGCATCAATGTGGACTTCAACAGTTTCCTCATTTCCCCTTCCCCCACCTCACCCTAGTTCTAAACTCCCAGCTCAGCACTGTCCCCATGACTTGTCCGGACTTGTCCTACCTGCCTATCTCCTTTTTCACCTATCCACTCCACCCTCTCCTCCCTGACCTATCACCTTCATCCCCTCCCCCACTCACCCATTGTACTCTATGCTTCTTTCTCCCCACCCCCACTCTCCTCTAGCTTATCTCTCCACGCTTCAGGCTAACTGCCTTTATTCCTGATGAAGGGCTTTTGCCCGAAACGTCGATTTCGAAGCTCCTTGGATGCTGCTTGAACTGCTGTGCTCTTCCAGCACCACTAATCCAGAATCTGGTTTCCAGTATCTGCAGTCATTGTTTTTACCTCCCTGCTGCTCTGTTTCCTTCACTGCACCACTTGTCATTTGGCACATTCAGCAACTTTTCATAAAAAGTGATTGCAAACCTAAACATGTAAAAGTACGCCTAATTACAGCAGATTTTATTAATGGCTTGCTGCAGCAAATTTTAGGTCATTATTGTTTTCTTTCTTTCCAGCTGACTAACAGGTCAACGTGACAAAAGTATTCTGTAACCAGCTAGAAGTCCAAGTGAGGAAAACTGAAGGATAGGTTTTAAGGACAATATATTGCAAAAGTTTGACAGATTAGTCAATACGAAATCTGGTCAATCATCACGTTTGACAGTCAGCAAAAATTACGGTGGAGGAAGGTCTTTTCTGCCTTCTCTTTGTGAAGTCCCATTATGTTGCTTCTTCCTTTCTTGTCCAGATAAACAATCTAAAACAAAATAAATAAAGTTTAATCATGTAGAATTACATTTCAAGTACAGGGTAAAATCTTTCTTTTAATTTTGAGTCAAGGGTTGATTGGCAATACCAGTTAAACCAAGTGAATTCAAGAAATACTATTAGTCTGATAATGGAAAATCCATTTTGATTATTTGAACATTTTACAAATTTACCTTGTCGCTGCATTTTTGCATAATCAATACAATTGTATAGCTGTATTTGCATTCCAAATGACAAATAATTTCAGTGATGAAGAGCTTTTGCCTGAAATGTTGATTCTCCTGCTCCTTGGATGCTGCCTGACCTGCTGTACTTTTCCAGCACCACACTCTCGACTCTAATCTCTAGCATCTGCAGTTCTCACTTTAACCTAAATAATTTCAGTTGAAGTAGTATGCACATGTTAGTAAGATGATTTTCACTGTGCTACTCTCATTCTGGATTATAACATGGACAAGGACAGTGACTTCATGTTGGCTTAATGTTTGGAGATTCACACTCTCATCACAATCCCACAACCTCAGATTCCTTGTTGACAGAACCATATTCCTACTTTAGCACGTCCAAAAACACTAGTGTTCATATCATCTGCTTCAAAATAGATTCAGCCAATCTTCAGAAGATAATAAAGTCTGAAATACCTGTACACGTGTAACCAAGAGTATCACAGTACTAGACTTCGAAATCACAGGAATATTTCAAGCTTTTGGGGGAGACATCCAACAAATAATACCATTTCAGTTCACTTCTCCATCAAGTAACTGGCATCATGTTTTCTAGTGGGGGCAGCTTTATCAGTTTTTCATTGGAAAGGAGAAAATGGAAAAGACATTGGGCCTTTTACTTTCACAGTAAATTGTAGCCTATTAGGTACATAGCTTGGGACTCACAATGTGCTGATCTGTAATGTTATTGTGTTTTGAATTACTTGCTAAACAGGAAACAGTAGGCACATAATCAATTGTGAGGAATATACGGAGGTGGAGAAGAACGGTCTACATGGCCTAATGGTATTATCGCTGGACTACTAATCTCAAGACCCAGGAAATGTTCTGGGCACCCGGGTACAAATCCCACCATGGTACCTGGTATATGGTAGGATTGAATTCAATTGTTAAAAATCTGGAATACAGGTCTAATAATGACCATGAACTCATCTGATTCATTAATGCCCTTTAGGGAAGGAAACTACCATCCTTACCTAGTCTGGCCTATATGTGACTCCAAACCACAGTGATGTGATTAACTTTTAACTGTCCTCTGAATGATTAGGTATCAGCAATAAGTGCTGGCCCATCCAGTGATACCAGATCACATGAATTAAAAAAAAAGCTCCCACATGTTTGCTGGGGAGATACTGCTTCGTCACCTTAATTAATTCCTGTACTGCTTCTGTGCAAGCAGATTGCTCCACCTCAGATGAAAGGGGTTGTATAGGAAGCTACAGACGGGCAGCTTGAAATGAATAGTGGAAAAACTGATGGAGGACATAATACATGATACACGATAAGGTAAATATATACTTAGAGAAAAATAGTCACAAATTAAATTGAGTTATTTGATGAGGTTACACAGGCATTTGATGAGGATAGTGTATATCTGGACTTGCAGATAGCATTTGGTGTTTGATTAGCATGGAAATTGATTAGCAAATTAGCAATGTTTGGGATTGATGGGTCCTTAGCAGCATGGATTAGAAATTGGCTAAAAAGTAGGAAACAGGGTACAGGTGTAGATGGGCATTTCTCAGATTGGAGACGAGTTAAAAGTGGTGTTTCCCCGGAGATCGATGTTGGGACCTTTACTTTTTCTGAATTATATAAATGATTTGGAGATTAGTGTTTAGGGAAAAATCTCTAAATTTGCAGATGATACTATGGGAGGGAGTATAGAAGATTGTGAATGATGCTGAGAAACTTCAGAAGGACATTGGCAAACAGACAGCTGGCAGATGAATTTCAATGCAGAGAAATGTGAGGCAATGCATCTTTGTAGAAGAAACATGGAGATAAAGTACAGGCTCAATGGTACAACTTTTAGGGGTGTACAGGAGCAAAGGGACCCCAGGGTTGTCTGAAAGTGGCCAGGCAAGTTGAAATTGTTGTTAAGAAGACTTAAAGGATCTTTGGATTTATACATAGAGGCATTGAATAGAAAAGCTAGGGTTTTATCTGACACCTCTGCAAATCATAGGTCAGATCACATTTGGGAGTTTTGTGTTCAGTTCCACTTAAGGAAGAATGTTAAAGTCCTGGAAAGACTTCAAAGGAGATTGACTTGAATGATACTAAGAATGAAGGATTTTAGATACAAGGAAAGGTTAGAGAGATTGGACTTATTTTTCTTGGAGCAGAGAAGATTAAGAGGTGATCTTATTGAGGTGTTCAAAATTATGAACAATTTTGACAGGGTAAAGAAGGATATTTTGTTTCCATTAGTTGGTATGTCACGAACAAGGCATCACAATTTCCAGACTGCCAGCAAGAGAGCTAGGAGTAAGATGAGAAGAAACTTCTTTATTGAGAGTTGTTAGTGCTCCCTGGGAGAGTGGTGAAAGCATGTTACAAAGGAAGTTTCAAAAGAGACCTGGAGTTATATTTGAAAGTGATGAAGTCAGAGGGCCATAGAAAGCGGGCTGAAGAATGGAACGAGCTGGGTAGCTCTTTGGAGGCCGGGTACAAACACGATGGGTCAAATGGTGTCCTTCTGTACTTCTTTGATTCT
The DNA here is from genome assembly GCF_047496795.1 of Chiloscyllium punctatum. NCBI lineage: Eukaryota > Metazoa > Chordata > Chondrichthyes > Orectolobiformes > Hemiscylliidae > Chiloscyllium > Chiloscyllium punctatum. Next base: position 77,179,460 of record NC_092745.1, on the reverse strand, counting down.
AGGAAACATTAATTCCTCCAGCTAAACACTGGGAGAACCAAGGTCATGATGTAGAGCCACTGGCATGATTTCCACACTTTCGTCACATACCTGACACACACCCATCTCCCCCTCCCAATCTGAGGTGCATTTACAACCTTAAAGAAGAACTTTCCCTACCATAAGCAGGAAGCTAAAAAAAATGTCTGTTTCTGTGTCAAAAATGCTGGAAAACTGAATAAATTCAAATTTTCCTTGGGATGATTGGTTTCCTGTCCTGAGGGAGAGTTTGTGTCTTTCACTTCACAGGTGGGTGTTTCAACAAAGCCAGAGGTCTAGTACCTAGGGCTAGATGGACTATCACTTCATTATTGCTGACATTGATCTGATTCTGGAAGCTAGGTAGCAGAGGAAGGGGATCCACTTCCAAGAGGAGCACATCTCATTGTGCAGAAAGGACACTTCTTTATCTAGTGTCTTCTCCCATTACCTTCAATCTCTCTTTTTCTATTACCCTCTGTTTCTGCTACTTTCCAGAGGAGTTCCCACCTTCCATGGCTTTACCATATTCAGGCTCCATATTTGTTTGGAGGACCGTGTTATGGAGACATTGTAGACTATCACAACAACTGCAAATCCTGATGGAAGTTATTGAAGAATAATAAACAATCTGTCCAGATATCAGATGCAGTGCCTCCTAAGCTAGCAAAACCCATTAATTGTGAACCTAGTCTACTTGAGTAGTTTGTAATCTGGTAATGCAAGAATGAGATGCTGCAGTAATCTGCAGTTGACCTTGGAAGGATCAAGTTGCAAAACAGTTCAAAACCACAGTTTCCTTTGCTAGTACAGGTAGAGTGTGACACTTCATGGATTAAGGTGTGTTTTTTTTAATTCACCTACAGGATGTGAACATCACTATTATGCCAAAGGTTAATTGCCCATCCCTAATTGCCCCCTCATGTATGAAATCATAGGATCCCTACAGTGTGAAAACAGGCCATTTTGGCCCAACAGGTCCACATTGATTCTCTGGAGTATCCCACTCAGACCCATTCCCCTACTCCATTACTCTACAATTCCCCTGACTAATGCACCTAGCCTACACATCTCTGAATTCTATGGGCAATTTATCATGGCTAATTCAGCTGGGCTACACCTCTTTAGACTGTGGGAGGAAACCTGAGCACCTGGACAAAACCAATGCAGACACGGGGAGAATGTGCAAACTCCACAGACAGTCGCCTGAGGCTGGAATCGAACCCGCATCCCTGGCACTGTGAGACAGCAGTGCTAACCACTGTACACCATGCCATGTCCAGATGTCTGAGGCTGCAAAAAGAGTGAAATGAAGTTTAATACATATCTAAGTATGAATTTTGTGAATGTTTTGAAAATACATTAAACAAACAAGTCTGATAGGTAAGGGGAATGCTAGATTACTAAATAAATTGAGGGTTTGGTTAAGAAAAAGGAAGCATATGTCAGGCATAGACAGGAGAGATTGAGTGAAGCCTTATAAGGAGTATACTTAAGAGAGAAATCAGGAGGGCAAAAAGGGGAAATGAGATAGCTTTGGCAAATAGAGTTAAGGAGAATCCAAGAGTTTTACAAATACATTAAAGACAAAAGGGTAACGAGGGAGAAAATTGGGCCTCTCTAAGATCAGCAAGGCAAACTTTGTGTGGAGCCTAAGGAGATGGGGGAGACACTAAACAAGGATTTTGCATTAGTATTTACTGTGGAAAAGGACATGGAAGATATAGACTGTAGGGAAATAGATGGTGACATCTTGCAAAATGTCCAGATTACAGAGGAGAAAGTGCTGGATGTCTTGAATCGCATAAAAGTGGATAAATCCCCAGTACCTGATCAGGTGTACCCGAGAACTCTGAGGGAAGCTAGACAAGTAGTTGTTGAGCCTCTTGATGAGATATTTGTATCAACGACAGTCACAGGTGAGGTGCCGGAAGACTGGAGGTTGGCAAACGTGGTGCCACTGTTTAAGAAGAGTGGTAAGGACAAGACAGGGAACTATAGACCAGTGAGCCTGACGTCAGTGGTGGACAAATTGTTGGAGGGAATCCTGAGGAACAGGATGTACATGTACTTGGAAAGGCAAGGACTGATTAGGGATAGTCAACATGACTTTGTGCATGGGAAATCATGTCTCACAAACTTGATTGAGTTTTTTTTGAGAAGTAACAAAGAGGATTGATGAAGGCAGAGTGGCAGATGTGATCTATATGGACTTCAGTAAGGCATTCAACAAGGTTGCCCATGGGTGATTGGTTAGCAAGGTTATATCTCATGGAATACAGGGAGAAGTTGCCATTTGGAAAAAGAACTGGCTCAAAGGTAATGGACAGAGGGTGGTGGTAGAGCACTGTTTTTCAGACTGGAAGCCTGTGACCAGTGGAGTGCCACAAGGATTGGTGCTGGGTCCACTACTTTTCATTATTTATATAAATGGTTTGGATGTGAGCATAAGAGGTATAGTTAGTAAGTTTGCAGATGACACCAAAATTGTTGATGTACAGTTCAAGGTAATGCCTTATTCTCCTTCATCCCTGTTGTCCTATTCCTCTGGTTTCCAGCACCATTCTTACCTAGTCTGGCCTTGTGTGACTCCTGAACCATAGCAATACAATTTTGTCTTAAACGGGTGCTTTGAAATGGCATTGTAAGCTATTCAATTCAAAGGTATTTTGGGATGGGCCACTTTCTGACAAGGCTCCATCTTGTGAAAGGAGAAACAAAAAAAAGACTCTGCCATTCTTGTGCAGGCTGCTGCTGCTTATCTCCAGAGTCCTTGATCTCCAAAGAAGTGTCACCCATTTCTAGCTGCAGCCTTTCTGGTGCTGAGATGAAGTTTAAATTGCCTTCCCACTGCTCTGACACCCAAGCAGTGCCAGTATTCTAATGCTGACTCCTCCCTCACCTTTGCTTGACTGCTACCATTTTAAACTTTAAAGGGTTAAACTATCATCTTTGATCAGCCATTATACTTACCTACAGAATTGTTTCTGACCTTCATGGCCATCCTTGACTTGGTTTGCACCTGCCTTCAGCATGTCAGGTAGACAGCTCCTGAACACTGGCTGCTTCCACGAGAGCTAAAAACTGTAGTTAGGCTTTTAAAACGCCCCTTAGCTACCTTAACTGGTCTCACAAGGATTTCGGGTGAATTTGCCGATCAAGGTACCCTGGCATGCCCAGTCTCATGAAGATTCTTCATGTGCAGAATAGAGATTGGGATGCCAGCAACATAACATGGCAACATAGCTGCTATTTTTCTCTGGCTGCCCACCTCTGCTTCACTTGAATTTTGTCATTAAAAGTCTGACCCTTAATAAACTACTTAACCCAAGCAGTCATCTGACTCCAATACCCACTGCTGTGATGTTGCATGAATTTATGCAAGCATGTACATTTGAGAGAAGTAAGTATAACAGCAATGTTACACCATGCCACGTGATATTTTTGTAAAAACATATCAATTCCAATTTGTATAGCAGTATATTGTATGTCATAAACTTTATAAGGAGCACATGTTGATCGATTGCACCATTGGAGCTGGCTTGACACAAGCCTACTCTCTGAGCTGACTCTACGACGCAAACTTTATATTTATGCTGACATCAGCCAATTTAGTCAGTGAACCAGTCTATTAAGTGCTGGAGTCCAGACTATTCCAATATCTGTGATAATGTTGGGAAAATGTATTTAGTCTCATGTAAATAAATCTTTTGGTACTTGTTTTCAGTAAAAAAAAGTCTCAAGGCTCATGTTATGAGTGAAAGCATAATAGCTTTTTTAAAAAATCCTTGATTTTGATTTATTGCTACATAGGATATCTGGACATTGCTGTCAAGGCTGAGATTTGTTGCCCATTCCTAACTGCCCTTGAACTGATTGGCTCTCTAGGTCATTGCAGTGAGCATCAAAATATCAATGACATTTCTGTTGGTGTGGAATCACAGCAAGCCAGACTAAGCAACGTTAGAAATTTTCTTTGCCTAAAAGACATGAGTGAACCAAATAACTTTTTATGACAATGCTTGCATGGTCCAGAATTTTAATTTCAGATTTCTTCTCAAATCCAAATTTCACCATCTATCATCATAGGATTCAAGCCCATGCCCCTACAGCATTGAACCAGGGCTTTAGATGACCATTTTGGTGACATTACAACTATGTCACTGGTTCCTTTGCTTTCACCTTTGAAACCATTACATTTATCTGATGAATAAGCAAAAACTATTGTTGCTGAAGAAGCCTCTTCAGATGCATTACTCTTTAGGGATTATGACATCTTCTACTAAAATGCCCCTTCATTTAGAATATTCTGACAAAACTAAAACATAAAAAGTGATGAAAATACTCAGCATGTTTGACAATATCTGTGGAAAGAGAATATTTCAGATCTACAACCTGTCATCAGATCTGGAGTTAAAAACTAAATATGTTAAAGCAGTTTCCATACATTTGCTGATGACGTTTGGCTCTATGTCATTGTCAACGCTTCCATTTTACCTAACTTTTCAGACTGTCCTTACTGCACAATGGAAATTTCTTCTAATTAAACATTGGGCAGACCAAAGACATTGTCTTAGGTACCCATCAACACATGGTCTCATACAATTGTAGATGCATACATCACCTTTAAAATTATGGACCCTTCAACATTTATTGACTGGTTACACACATGATTTGTTAACATAGCCAGCTTGTGCATAGCCTTCGCACAAACTCTTGTGTTGCTACTTGGCCATGTGGCTTTTGTGGGAAATTATGCCCTTTTTCTTTCTACTAACCTCCTGTCCTCGAATGCATCAGTGGTGCCAAGTTGATCCAGCACACAGTTAAGGGAAAGCGCAGTGGGGGACTGATGTAAAACCCAGTGTGGATTTGAACGGAGGCCCAACACAGATTCAAGGGACTCCCAGCCTCGAGGTAAAGTCCAGCGCAGACCCCCGGCCTCGGGGAGAAGCCTAGCACGGACTCCTGGCCTCAAGGTTAAGACCAGCGTGGACTCCCGTCCACAAGGTGAAACCCAGCGAGGACTTCTGACCTCGAGGTTAAGCCCAATGTGGACTCCCAGCCTTGAGGAAAAGCCCGATTAGAGACAAAAAAAAACGCAGATGCTGGAATCCAAAACAGACAGGTAGGAGGCTGGAAGAACAGCAGGCCAGGCAGTTCCAGGAAGTGAAGAAGTTGCATTTCGGGTATAACCCTTCAGGACTGGGGGTGGAGGGAGCTACGGGCCCAGGTGTGACGCTTGGCAAACTGTTCCCAGTCACCACCCGTTTCAATTTCCCTCACCACTCCCTTTCCGACATGACCATCCTTGGCTTCCTCCATTGCCACAACGAACCACATCGCAAATTGGAGAAACAACACCTCATCTTCTGCCTGGGTAGCCTACACCCCAGAGGACACAACATTGACTTCTCCATCCTCTGATGATGCCAGGCTTGCTGTGTTCTTCCAGCCTCCTGCCTGTCTATTTTGAGGTGAAGCCCAGCATGGACTTGAGGACTCCCAGCCTCAAGGTGAAATCCAGCCCAGACCCAAGTTGAAGTCTGAGTGAATTTGTCTGCTCTGTCTTTTTTTATTTTATTTTTTCTCTCTTTCTCTGCTTTAATAGGACTGTAATGCTGAACTTTTAGCTTTATTTCCTTACTTTTCTAATTTACATGTAAGAGACCTAAAAGTTGAAGTTCTAAATTGGAGAAAGGCCAATTTTGATGGTATTAGGCAAGAACTTTCGAAAGCTGTTGTAAAATGGGAAGCCTTCAGAAATGAGATAACAAGAATCCAGAGAAAGTATACTCCTGTCAGGGTGAAAGGGAAGGCTGGTAACTATAGAAAATGCTGGATGACTAAAGAAATTGAGGGTTTGGTTAAGAAAAAGAAGGAAGCATATGTCAGGAATAGACAGGATAGATCGAGTGAATCCTTAAGAGTATCAAGGAAGTAGGAGTATACTTAAGAGGGAAATCAGGAGGGCAAAACGGGGACATGAGATAGCATTGGCAAATAGAATGAAGGAGAATCCAAAGGGTTTTTACAAATATATTAAGGACAAAAGGATAACTAGGGAGAGAATAGGGCCCCTCAAAGATCAGCAAGGCGGCCTTTGTGTGGAGCCACAGAAAATGGGGGAAATAGTAAATGAGTATTTTGCATCAGTATTTACTGTGGAAAGGGATATGGAAGAAATAGACTGTAGGGAAATAGATGGTGACATCTTGCAAAATGTCTAGATTAAAGAGGAGGAAGTGCTAGATGTCTTGAAACAGTTAAAGGTGGATAAATCCACGGGACCTGATCAGGTATCGATATTAGATTAGATTAGATTAGATTACTTACAGTGTGGAAACAGGCCCTTCGGCCCAACAAGTCCACACCGCGCCCGCCGAAGCGTAACCCACCCATACCCCTACATCTACATCTACCCCTGACCTAACACTACAGGCAATTTAGCATGGCCAATTCACCTGACCTGCACATCTTTGGACTGTGGGAGGAAACCGGAGCACCCGGAGGAAACCCACGCAGACACGGGGAGAACGTGCAAACTCCACACAGTCAGTCGCCTGAGGCGGGAATTGAACCCGGATCTCCGGCGCTGCGAGGCAGCAGTGCTAACCACTGTGCCACCGTGCCGCCACTGTACCTGAGAACTCTGTGGGAAGCTAGAAAAGTGGTTGCTGGGCCTCTTGCTGAGATATTTGTATCAACAATAGTCACAATAGTTCCGGAAGACTGGAGGTTGGCAAACGTGGTGCCACTGTTTAAGAAGGGTGGTAAAGACAAGCCAGGGAACTATAGACCAATGAGCCTGACCTCAGTGGTGGACAAGTTGTTGGAGGGACTCCTGAGGGATAGGATGTACATGTATTTGGAAAGGTAAGGACTGATTTTGGATAGTCAACATGGTTTTGTGTGTGGGAAAACATGTCTCACAAACTTGATTGAGTTTTTTGAAGAAGTAACAAAGAAGATTGATGAGGACAGAGCAGTAGATGTGATCTATATGGACTTCAGTAAGGTGTTCGACAAGGTTCCCCATGGGAGACTGATTAGCAAGGTTAGATCTCATGGAATACAGGGAGAACTAGCCATTTGGATACAGAACTGGCTCAAAGGTAGAAGGCAGAGAGTGGTGATGGAGAGTTGTTTTTCAGACTGGAGGCCTGTGACCAGTGGAGTGCCACAAGGATCGGTGCTGTGTCCTCTACTTTTTGTCATTTACATAAATGATTTGGATGCGAGCATAAGAGGTACAGTTACTAAGTTTGCAGATGACACCAAAATTGGAGGTTTAGTGGACAGCGAAGAGGGTTACCTCAGATTACAACAGGATCTGGACCAGATGGGCCAATGGGCTGAGAAGTGGCAGATGGAGTTTAATTCAGATAAACGTGAGGTGCTGCATTTTGGGAAAGCAAATCTTAGTCGGATTTATACACTTAATGGTAAGGTCCTAGGGAGTGTTGCTGAACAAAGAGACCTTGGAGTGCAGGTAGATAGGAGAGTGAAGAAGGCATTTGGTATACTTTCCTTTATTAGTCAGAGTATTGAGTACAGGAGTTGGGAGGTCATGTTGCATCTGTACAGGACATTGGTTAGGCCACTGTTGGAATATTGCATGCAATTCTGGTCTCCTTCCTATCGGAAAGATGTTGTGAAACTTGAAAGGGTTCAATAAAGATTTACAAGAATGTTGCCAGGGTTGGAGGATTTGAGCTATAGAGAGAGGTTGAACAGGCTGGGGCTGTTTTCCGAGGAGCGTCGGAGGCTGAGGGGTGACCTTACAAAATTATGAGGGGCATGGATAGGATGAATAGACAAAGCCTTTTCCCTGGGATCAGGGAGACCAGAACTAGCGGGCATAGGTTTAGGTTGAGAGGGGAAAGATATGAAAGAGACCTAAGGGGCAACTTTTTCACGCAGAAGGTGGTACGTGTATGGAATGATGTGCCAGAGGATGCGGTAGAATCTGGTACAAGTGCAACATTTAAGTGGCATTTGGATAGGTATATGAATTGGAAGGGTTTGGAGGGATATGGGCCGGGTGCTGGCAGGTGGGACTAGATTGGGTTGGGATATCTGGTCGGCATGGACCGAAGGGTCTGTTTCCATGCTGTACATCTCTATGACTTTATGACTCTATTTTGTACCAAGGCACCTTTGTATCTAAGATGGTGCTGGAAATTTGTACACTTTTCATTGTACTCAAGTATCCTTGTACTAGAGTAAATGTGACAATGAAACCTCATTCTAAGTCTATTCTCAAAACAGTGACTTCATCCTTCTCTCTACTAATTAACTGAGATGAAACTGGACTTCAATCTTGGTGTCATACTTGACCTCAAGACGAGTTTCTCATCATTTATCTGTGCCATATTAAGGTGCTTATTCTACATCTCCAATCTGGCTTCCATGTTCTTTCTTCTGTAAACATGACATCATTCAAAACTCTGCCACCCTGTCCAACTTTCACACACCACCCCTGTACTCACTGATCTGTATTAGCTCCCAAATAAGCAGTTTCAAGTTACTCCAATTTTTTTCCTCCATTTCAATGAAATGTTCTCTCAGCTCACAACTGCATTAATGTTGCTTCATCTCCCTCGTTCTGACCTCTTGAGTATCCCCGATTTAAAATGCTCCATGATTGGTGGTCATGCTTCATTTGCCTGAGCAACTAAACTCTAAAATACCATCCCTAACCTTCTCCATGTCTCCATGTTACTGTCCTTCATTAACATGCTCTTTAAAATGTTTTTCTTTGATAAAGATTTTGGTCACCTGCCCAAATGTTCCTTTATGTGGGTCAGTGACATATTTCTTTTACAATGTTCCATTAAAGCACCGAAGATTCCTAGTTCGTATAATGCAGAAAAGCCCTTCAGCCCATCAAATCTGCACCAATATAATTACCAGTAAAAGTGCATTAATTCCAATTTTCTGACTTGTCCCATAGCTTTTATTGTAATCACATTTCAAGTGTTTATCCAAATATTTTTAAAGATGATAACATTTTTGGCCGTCACTATCTTCCCAAGCAGTGCATTGCAGATTCCCACCACCTGCTGAGTGGAAAAGTTTTTTCCAATCCCCTCTGAATCTCCTGCTCCTTACCCTAAAACTTTGTTCTCTCCTTATTGGCCCCTCAACCAAGGGGAACAGTTGCTCTCTATTCACTCTGTCCATACCATCATCTTATCCACTTCAATCATTTCCCTCCTCAGTCATCTCTGCACTAAAGAAAATAATCCAAGCTGATCTAGTCTTTCCTTATTGCTCAACTTCTCCATCCCAGGCAACATCCTGGTGAACCTTTTCTGTGCATTGTCCAGTGCTATCACATCCTTTTTGTAGTGAGGTGACCAGAATTGCACACAGTACTCCAGCTGTGGCCTAACCAACACTCTGTACAACTCCAACGTTACCTCTTTGCTCTTATATTCTCTGCCACAACTGATGAAAGCAGATGTCCCATTTGCTTTAACTATCCTATTCATGTGCTCTGCCAATTTCAGGGATCAGTGAATAAATACCAAGGATCCGTCTGTTCCTCTAAGCTTCCCAGTGTCCTGCCATTCATTAGCTACTTCCTCATCATCTTGTTCCATAATCAAGCATCTTGCATTTATCAAGTTTAAATACCATCTGCCACTGGTCTGTCGATCTGACTGACACATCTAAACCTTCCCTTCAACCTTCAACCATCTTCTTTACCATTAACCACTCTATCAATCTTGGTGTCATCTGCAAATTTGCTTAACATTACCCCCACATTTTCATCTATATCATTTATGTAACAAACAATAAGGGTCTCAGTACTGAACCTTGTGGTACGCCGTTGGACCTGGGCCTCCAGTCATTCGAACAGTCTTCTACACTACCCTTTGAGCCCTATTACTAAACCAATTTCTGATCCATCTCACCAGATTTTCCTCAAATCCGTGTGCTTTAACCTTCTCAATCAGTCTCTCGTAAGGGACCTTGTCAAAAGCTTTGCTAAAATCCATATAAACTACATCAACTGAACTTCCTTCATCCACACATTTGTTCACATTTTCAAAAAATTCTAACAAATTTGTTAGGCATGATCTCCCTCTGAGAAAACATGCTGACTAACTCTAATTAAGGAATGCCTTTCCAAATGGTTATTAGTTTGCTCTTGCAGAATTTTCTCCAATAATTTTGCTACTACTGACATTATACTCACCATGTTTGTAATTTTCTGGTTCATCCTTACTACCCTTCTTGAAAAATGTAACTACATTAGCCATTTTCCAGTCCTCTGGCATGTCCCCCATTGTCAGAGAGGAATTAAGTATTTGTGGCAGAGCTCCTGCAACTTTCTGCCTTGTCTCCCACAACAGCCTGGGATGTAATTCTTCTGGGCCAGGAGAAGAATCTGTTTTTAAGCCTGAGAGAGCCTCCAATACCTCTCCATTTCCTTTGGTATTGAGTAAAGCCGTAGACTGTTTCCTTAAGCCTGCCTTCAGCTCTGGACTGCTCTTTTTGCCAGACCATTGGATGACGAATGGAGCTGTACAAACATGCTGAATGTTATTTGGCTTTCAGAAATACTTAAACTCCCTGATGGTAAATGATGTCCCATTGCCCCTGACCAATACTTCCAGACATCTGTGTTTTGCAAACAATTATGGCAGCTTTCAATTGTCATCGCTGAATTTGATGAATGAACTATATGTATGTCCAACCACTTTGAATTAGTATCCACAAGGACATTGTGCCCATGATACAACCGGCATAGATGACATGTAATCAAGTCCAGGGTTTACCCTGCCAATCCCATGATTTGTGTCCTTGTTGGCATTCTGGGCACTGTCCCACCATCACGGCTATGTTGGCAGCCAATCCTGACCACCAGATATAATGTCTTCCCAACATTTTCATTTTGGAAATCCCTGGATGATCCTGGTGGCGTTAAGACAGTATCTGGGGCAACCTTTACTCAGGACAATCACTCTCGCTCTGCATAATAATATGCCGGTCTCTATGGTGATTTGGTATTGCCAGGTCTAGAAAGGTTTTAATTATGGTTGTGATGGCCCTTTTTGCTTCCCCATCACCACCAACTATTTTGGTTTGGTCAGGACCGGATCTTTTTGTGTCCACAGTCATGTGTTACCAGCGGTGTCCGGAAGTGTGTCCAGAAAGTTTAAAACCAGAATGGATTCTTCTGGGGTGGCACCACCGTGGGTATATCTGCCAGTGGGAGATGGCTCAAGGCATCCATATTTGCCACTTGGCTTCCTGGACAGTGTTCCAGCTTGACATTGTATGCACTGAGAACAAGGACCCACTTCTGAATTCAACCAGAAGCTATGGGCAGCACAACCTTGTCTTCTTAAGTCTGCCTTGCAGGTGTTTGTGGTTTGTACTTTTACAAATTTACACCTGTAAAGGTATTGGTGGAACTTACGCACACAGACCTTCCTTCTCTACCTGTGCACATTTGCTTTCTGCAGCTAAAATCCAGGACACATATTCAAGGGGTGTTCTTCTCCACTGGGCCATTGGCAAGCTAACACTACCCCGATACCGTACAGGGAGGATTTGCATGTCAGCACCACATCTCGTTTAGGATCATAGAGGGCCAAAACCTTAGACGATAATGGCTGTTTTTTCATTTTCTTAAAGGCTACTTCTTGGCTGCGAGACCATTTCCAAGGCTGACCCTTTTTCAATAGCAGGTGTAAGGGTATAAAGATGGATGCCAGGTTACATATGAATTTCCTGTAATAATTCACAAACTCAAATAAAGACCTAGGCTCTGGTAGAGATGTGGGAGCTGGGTCACTTTTGATTGCCCTCACTTTATCTTCCAACTGGTATAATGTGGTTATGTCAATCTGTAGCTGCAGTAGGTCACTTGGGGTGTCTGAAACACATACTCTTCCCTTCTAAGGCATATGCTTGCCTGGGAGAAACATTTAAGCACTATGTCCAAGTTTTCCAATTGCTCTTTATTGGTTTTCCCAGTTATTAGCTCATTATCCAGATAAATGGCAAGTTGGGATAGACCTTGGAAAATGTTCTCCATTGTCCGTTGGAAAAGGATTTAGGCTAGTGATATCCCAAATGGCATTCTTATATATTGGTACCAACCTTTATGGGTATTAACTGTGACATACTTCTGGGACTCCTCAACTAGCCCCCATTGCAGGTACTCATGGCTCATGTCCAGCTTCAGGAAGGATAGGTCCTCCCCTCAGCTGTGAGAAGAGGTTTATTATTTACTTAAAATCCCCACAAAGGCAAACCGACCCATCAGGCTTCATAACCAGTACAACCAGTACTGCCAATTCTGCAAACAGTACTGGTTTGATGATTCCTCCACTTTCTAGCCTCTACTTTTGCACATAAGGTAAATGGCACTGGGCAGGCCATCCAGAATCACAGAATTGCTTCCTGGTCAACATTGATTTTATCAATTTATACTTTATTGTCACGTGTCCTCAAGTACAAAAGTACAGAAATACAGTGAAAAATTTTCAATGTCACTATACATGGTATCATCATCTTAGATACAAGTACCAAGGAACAAAAATTTAAGAACAAAGTTAAAAGTTAAACATGACGATCTTTCTTGGTATCAAGTCTTTCTTAAGTGCTTCGCTATGCTGGGGCTGAACTTTCTACAAGAGCTTGATCTCCTCCACTTTGACACGCTTTCCCTGCGCTGGCTTGATCTACCTTGCTCTCGTTGTCCCTGCAGACATTGGGGAGAACCTCATTGCTGCGTTGGGCTTGCTCCTGGAATCTCAGACTGCCAAAGTCCCAATCTATGTGCTGTCTGCTCCCGCCTATGGCCCCACCTTAGTGCACACACTGATCACCAGCCTCATCTTTGGTCCGTGCACCATGTGCTGGAACACACTAATTACTGCTTGTATAGCATGCAAAACAACACTTTCCACAATCTCAGTAGATATTACAACAATAAAATCAGTCAAATTAATGCAGAAGGTCAGGTAGCAACTTGTCTTTCAAAGGAACAACTAAGTGCAAAAGGTAATGCAGTACCATGCAGCTGTAAGGCACCGTGAAACATTTATGTGAAAGGGTAGGTTTGTGTAACTGAAGGGCATGGAACTTTGTTAATAGAGTTGGTGCATGTGTCTGGACTGTACACAGCAAATACACTGCATGTCTATGAACGGCATGCTGATGTGTCAGCAGGAAAGGGGAGGCTTGGGTTATGGGTAATTCTAGATTTCTCTCAGGGTATTTTGCCACAGGCTTGTTGTTGGAGGGGGAGAGGAATGGTGGTGGTAGTGTTGCTCAAATGCAAATACACACATCAACACTAATTCAGGGCAAAAGTGAGGACTGCAGATGCTGGAAACCAGAGTTCAGATCAGAGTGGTGCTGGAAAAGCACAGCAGGTCAGGCAGCATCCAAGGAGCAGGAAAATCAATGTTTCGGGCAAAAGTCCTTTATTAGGATTCCTGATGAAGGGCTTTTGCCCAAAACATCGATTTTCCTGCTCCTCGGATGCTGCCTGACCTGCTGCGCTTTTCCAGCACCACTCTGATCTAAACTCAACACTACTTCAGCCTGGGGATTCCCATTGAGGTTACCCTCCAACATATGGTGTGGCACTACCACTGAGCTAAGTGGGACAGATCCTTTAAAAATCTAGCAACGCAAAACTGGGCATCCATGATTCACTGTAGGCAACCAGTAGCAGCAGAACTGTGTACAACTGCTATCTGTAACTTCATGCCCTGGCATGTTCCCTACTCCAACATTAGCCTCAAGGCTGGGAAATCAAACTTGGTTCAATATCGAGTGCAGGAGGCATGTGAGGACTGGTATCAGATATAATCTAAGATAAGATGGCAGTATGATGAATTAATAACACAGGTTTATTCCGAAACACAGAAAATAGGAGCAAAAGTAGGCTATTTGGCCCTTTAAGCTGCTCTACGTGTTAATATGATTATGGCTGATCATCCAACTCAGTACCCTGTTTCTGCTTTCGCCCATTCCATTTCATCCATTTAGAACTATATCAAATTCCTTCTTAAAAACATTGAATATTTTGTCCTCAACCATTTTCTGTGGCAGAGATTTCCACAGACTCACCACTCACTGTATGACAAAGTTTCTCAACATCTCAGTCCTAATGCACAATCTCACCCCATGTGCTTAAACTATGACTCCCTGGTTCTGGACCCCCGGTCATCAGGAATATCCTTCCTAAATTTACTCTGTCTAGTCCTGTTGCAATTTTTTGCATTTCTATGAGACTCACCCCACCCTCCCCACCATTCTTCTAAATTCCAGTGAATGTAATCCTAACCTATCCAGTCTCTCTACATATATTAGTCTTGCCTTTCCAGGAATTAGTCTGGTAAATGTTTGTTCATTCTTCCATAGCCAAACATCCTTCCTTAGATAAGGAGACCAAAACTGCACAGAAAATTCCAGGTGTGATCTCATCAATGCCCTGTGTAACTGCAATAAGCCATCTTTGCTCCTGTACTTAAATCCTCTCATTATAGAAACAAACAGACCATTTTCCTTCTTCGCTGCTTGCTGCACCTACATGCTTATTTTTAGTGACTTGTGCACAATGACACCCAGGTTAGGATGTATTCCTGGGCCATCACAGGTCTCAGCACATTCCTGTTCCTAATTGGTGGCATTCAGATAATCTCCCTTCCTGTTTTTGCTATCGAAACAAATAACTTCAGATTTATCTACATTACACTTCATCTGCCATACATTTGCCATTCATCAACTTGTCCATAATTGCATAGTAAACAGATGAAGTAGCATATAAGGCTAAACCAAACCAACAACCAATGCATCAGATCTAAGCTCTGCAGCCTTGCATATCTTGTGGACAACAATTAAACAACTGGAGTTGGAGGCTCCACAAATACCCTCATCCTCAATGACAGGAGAGCCCAGAACATCTTTGCATATCAACCCAAAGTGTCAACTTGATGATCCATCATGGGCTCTTTTGGAAGTTCCCATTACATTAAGATGCAAGTAAACAGTGAAGGATCAATGTATTCTGCATCACTGCAGGGACATTAAGTATGTAAGGTACATAAGGAGCAGTCTCAGGATGGGAACAATTCTGTAACATTCACTTGGATGTGGACCTCCTAATGTGCCTCATATAACTTTGCTGTAATGGCCATTTTAACACAACCATCAAGGATTGAGAGTTCGCAGAAGTGCTCAATGGATTACAGCTGCTTTATATCTAATGTTCTCGAGCAAGGTTTGCACAAAGGCTTTCATTATTATACAGATGAGAAGATCAGAAGCAAACCTAAAATGAAAAGTCACCCTTTTATTGAATAGATGAAGCAAATGAAGAGCCATTTCAGCCTATGAGGAATGTTGAATAGAGTAAGCAGAAGGTTAACAGTTAATTGTGAAAATTAAAAATTTATTGTACAGCAATGTCTCCTCAGGAGCTTAGCCATGCTGGAAGTAAGTCTCTATAACATTGTCTCTGGCTTATTTGGCCCAGTAGACCTTTGTCAGATCATTTTTGTCTTTTTCACAGTTATCACGGCCTATCTCATATTCCACATTCTTTTCTTCGTCAGAGGTTTCCTCTTGCTCCTCCAGCTCATTCTCTGGCAATATGTCCCTTCTTTGGTGACTAAGATTGTGCAGGGTACTGGACGCCACAATATGATATAGGATACCTATGTGCTGGGTATGACTGAAACCAGCAAAGAGACACCATTTTCCATTGACTCCAATTTTCTCAGTACTCCATTATGCTGTACTTGGTTGAATGGTGCCTTGGTCTCAAGGAATGTCACTCCCACCTTCTCAATTTGTCAAGGCTATAATGAGGTCAGAAGCCTGGTAGCTGATACAAAATTGAGCAACACTGAGCAGGTTAGACAGATCACAAAGGATGATGATTGTTGCAGATTGAAAGCAGCTCGAGAGTGACCATGATGATGCTTTTCAGATTGTGCTAGTTTTGCAACTTCCTGCTTGTTTTAAAGTAATCTACAATCATCAGCTTAGCCTTTTGTTTTTTTTTCTTATGTGCGGTAATAGTTGTGTGCAAAGTGTTAACCTCAATTTATGACACAGCAGCCACAGTGAGTACATTAACTGACTCTTCACGAACAATGTAGTATGGTTGGTATTACTTACTACAGAAAAAAAATGATTCCAGCTGTAAATTTGCAACTGTCTGTCAAAGTCCTGTGTGGGACCATGGAATGCCACAGAAGGGCATGAATAGGATAAATAGACAAAGTCTTTTCCATGGAGTAGGGAGTAAGGAACTAGAGGCCATACGTTTAGGATGAGAGGGAAAGATATAAAAGACACCTAAGGGGCAATTCATTCACGCAGAGGGTGGTCCGTAGATGGAATAAGCTGCCAGAGGAAGTGGTAGAGGCTGGTACAATCGCAACATTTAAAGGCATCTGAATTAATATATGAATAGGAAGGGTTTGGAGGTATATGGTAAGTGGGACTAGATTAGATTGGAATATCTGGTCGGCATGGATGAGTTGGAGTGAAGGGTCTGTTTCCGTGATGTACATCTCTATGACTCTATGACCTGTAGAATGTCAGGGAAAGCCATCTCTTGAAGTCATTTTCTGTGTTTTCCTCTTCCCAAAATGTACAAAAAACAACGACAACCTAGTCTGTGAGCTCTAGTGGAAGATGATGTGCTAATGAACAGAGGTCCACATTTATACTAGCCTAGGTTTGAATTACGGTGTATTGTAAAGGTCTTAGTAAACTAACTATTCACCACTCACCCTTGCATTCTATCTAAAAGCACTCCACTCTCTGAATGTTTGAAACTAAATAGGCAGCAAGCCAGTCAAAAGGAAACAAGAGAAAAAAGGCGCTTTCACTATGTATATTGCCAATCAACACCATTAAGAATAAACAGGACAAAAAGAATTTTAAATAACCTGAAAAACAACAAATCCTGAAATGTTCTATTATCTAGTTTTCACAAGCGATCCAGAAAGACTGATCTATAAATCTTTAGTTAGAAATCACACAAAACCATCTTATAGTTCAACAGGTTTATTTGGAAGTGTTGGAGTGCTGCTTTTTGGTCAGGTAGCTAGTGGGGCAGGATCATAGGACACAGAATTTAAAGTAAAAAAAAAAGTCTCATACAACTTATGCAATGTATTGAACAAACCTAGATTGCTGTTAAGTCCTTAATCACTTAAAATGTGGTTGCAGGGTTCGATTCAATAATATGTAAATCTCAGAACTTCTTTCAAATCATAGTCCTAAGATAACTTAAAGTTTCATAAAAAAAATGACATCTCAGCTCAGACAATGCATTAAAGGTGTGAGGTTAGAGTCTGTCTGTAATCCAACCTTGAGTCAGACTGGTTTCATTTCCAAAGTAGGAATTGATAAAATGTCACATGGACTGACTGCCTACAGACTGTGTAGCTTTTTAGATTGTCTGCAAATTCACATCTGAAAATGTAAATTCACCCCATAGACTTATATATGTGCGTGCGTGTGAGGGAGAGAGAGAATGAGAGAGAACGTGAGTGAGACAGTGGGAGGAAGTGTGTGTGTGTGTATGAGAAAGGGTCCGTGTGAGTATATGTGTGTGTGACTGTGTAAGAGTGTGTGTGTGTGTGCGCTTGTGTGTCAGAGTGTATAGTGTAGTGGGGTCACCTGTAGTGTGGCATGAACCCAAGATCCCAGTTGAGGCCATCCTCATGGGTATCAAACTTGGCTATCAGTCTCTGCTCGGTGACTCTGCGTTGTTGCGTATCCCAAAGTCACCCAAAGAACCAAGGCAAGTGAAGAATTCCCCAACTGTGAGGGAACATCCCAGTCTGGCTATTTTTGCACGGTAAAAACAATGACTGCAGATGCTGAAAATCAAATACTGGATTAGTGGTGCTGGAAGAGCACAGCAGTTCAGGCAGCATCCAACGAGCAGCGAAATCAACATTTTGGGCAAAAGCCCTTCATCAGGAATAAAGGCAGTGAGCCTGAAGCATGGAGAGATAAGCTAGAGGAGGGTGGGGGTGGGGAGAGAGTAGCATAGAGTACAATGGGTGAGTGGGGGAGGAGATGAAGGTGATAGGTCAAGAAGGAGAGGGTGGAGTGGATAGGTGGAAAAGAAGATAGGCAGGTCGGACAAGTCAAGGAGACAGTAACTGAGCTGGAAGTTTGAAACTAGGATGAGGTGGGGGAAGGGGAAATGAGGAAGCTGTTGAAGTCCACATTGATGCCCTGGGGTTGAAGTGTTCCGAGGCGGAAAATGAGGCGTTCTTCCTCCAGGCGTCTGGTGGTGAGGGAGCGGCGGTGAAGGAGGCCCAGGACCTCCATGTCCTCGGCAGAGTGGGAGGGAGAGTTGAAATGTTGGGCCACGGGGCGGTTTGGTTGATTGGTGCGGGTGTCTCGGAGATGTTCCCTAAAGCGCTCTGCTAGGAGGCGCCCAGTCTCCCCAATGTAGAGGAGACCACATCGGGAGCAACGGATACAATAAATGATATTGGTGGATGTGCAGGTGAAACTTTGATGGATGTGGAAGGCTCCTTTAGGGCCTTGGATAGAGGTGAGGGAGGAGGTGTGGGCACAGGTTTTACAGTTCCTGCGGTGGCAGGGGAAAGTGCCAGAATGGGAGGATGGGTCGTAGGGGGGTGTGGACCTGACCAGGTAGTCACGGAGGGAACGGTCTTTGCGGAAGGCGGAAAGGGGTGGGGAGGGAAATATATCCCTGGTGGTGGGGTCTTTTTGGAGGTGGCGGAAATGTCGGTGGATGATTTGGTTGATGCGAAGGTTTGTAGGGTGGAAGGTGAGCACCAGGGGCGTTCTGTCCTTGTTACGCTTGGAGGGGTGGGGTCTGAGGGCGGAGGTGCGGGATGTGGACGAGATGCGTTGGAGGGCATCTTTAACCACATGGGAAGGGAAATTGCAGTCTCTAAAGAAGGAGGCCATCTGGTGTGTCCTATGGTGGAACTGGTCCTCCTGGGAGCAGATACGGCGGAGGCGGAGAAATTGGGAATACGGGATGGCATTTTTGCAAGAGATAGTGTGGGAAGAGGTGTAATCCAGGTAGCTATGGGAGTCAGTGGGTTTGTAAAAAATGTCAGTGTCAAGTCGGTCGTCACTAATGGAGATGGAGAGGTCCAGGAAGGGGAGCGAGGTGTCAGCCCTATCTCTTGCAAAAATGCCATCCCCTATTCCCAATTTCTCCGCCTCCGCCGTATCACCTCCCAGGAGGACCAGTAAAACCTGTGCCCACACCTCCTCCCTCACCTCTATCCAAGGCCCTAAAGGAGCCTTCCACATCCATCAAAGTTTCACCTGCACATCCACCAATATCATTTATTGTATCCGTTGCTCCCGATGTGGTCTCCTCTACATTGGGGAGACTGGGCGCCTCCTAGCAGAGCGCTTTAGGGAACATCTCCGAGACACCCGCACCAATCAACCAAACCGCCCCGTGGCCCAACATTTCAACTCTCCCTCCCACTCTGCCAAGGACATGGAGGTCCTGGGCCTCCTTCACCGCCACTCCCTCACCACCAGACGCCTGGAGGAAGAACGCCTCATTTTCCGCCTCGGAACACTTCAACCCCAGGGCATCAATGTGGACTTCAACAGCTTCCTTATTTCCCCTTCCCCCACCTCATCCTAGTTTCAAACTTCCAGCTCAGTTACTGTCTCCTTGACTTGTCCGACCTGCCTATCTTCTTTTCCACCTATCCACTCCACCCTCTCCTTCTTGACCTATCACCTTCATCTCCTCCCCCACTCACCCATTGTACTCTATGCTACTCTCTCCCCACCCCCACCCTCCTCTAGCTTATCTCTCTATGCTTCAGGCTCACTGCCTTTATTCCTGATGAAGGGCTTTTGCCCAAAACGTTGATTTCGCTGCTCGTTGGATGCTGCCTGAACTGCTGTGCTCTTCCAGCACCACTAATCCAGTATTTTTGCACGGTGTCCATTCATCTGTTTTCGTAGTGTCTGCTTGGTCTCACCAATATACCATGCCTCGGGACATCCTTGCCTGCAATGTGTGAGATAGACAATGTTGGCTGAGTCACATGAGTACCTGCCTTGCACATGGTGGGTGGTGTCCCCATTTCTAATGTTGACACTGACAGATATTGTAGTGGTTGCTATGACAGGGTTGTACGTTGTGGTCGATGTTGTTCTGAAAGCTGGGTAGTTTGCTGTGAACAATGTTTTGCCAGTTGTTTAAAGGCAAGAAGTGGAGGTGTAGGAATCTTTTTGGTGAGGTGCTCATCCTCATTGATAATGTGTTGCAGGCTGGGAAAAACATGGTACAGTTTCTCCACTCCCGGAAAGTACTGGACAACGAAGCATACCCAATCGGTTGTATCCCGTGTCTGTCTCCTGAGGAGGTCATTATGGTTTCTCATTGTAGCACATTGGAACTGGTAATGGATGAGTTCAGCATTGTATCCTGTTCTTATGAGGGTGTCCTTCAGCACCTTTAGGTGTCTATCGCAGTCCTCCTCATCTGAACAGATCCTGTGTTAGTGTAGGGCTTGTTCATAGGGGGGTGGCTGTTTTAATATGTCTAAGGTGGAAGCTAGAAAAGTGCAGCATTGTGAAGTTACCTGTGGGCTTACGGTAGAATGAGGTACTGAGGTGTCTGCCCTTGATGGAGATGTGTGTGTCCAAGAAAGAGACTGATTCTGAAGAGTAGTTCATGGTGAGTCTGATGGTGGGATGAAACTTGTTGACATCATTGTGTAGTTGTTTCAGTGACTCCTCAGCATGGGTCCAAAGGAAGAAAATGTTGTCAATGTATCTGGTGTATAGTATTGGTCAGAGGTCCTGCGCAGCAAAGAATTCTTGTTCAAACTTGTGCATGAAAATATTGGCATATTGGAGTGCAAATTTGGACCCCATGGCTGTGCGATGTGTCTGGATGAAGAACTGGTTGTCAAAGGTAAACCTGTTGTGGTGAAGGGTGAAATAGATGAGTTGTAGGATGGTCCTGGAGATTGGCAGTTGTTGGTATTAAGTGCTGAGGCTGTTCTAGTGATGTCGTCATTGTGGGAGATGCTTGTGTAGAGTGCTAAAACTTCATTGTGGCAAGGAACGTTCCTGGTTTGACGGTCCGTGGGTACTGAGTTTGTGCAAATGCGACACTCCAGATTTCTTATAGATGTGCCACTATGAGAAACCATATGATCTCCTCAGGAGACAGACATGGGATACAACTGATAGGATACCCTTCATTATCCAGTACTTCCTAGGAGTAGAGAAACTATGCCTTGTTCTTTGTAGCCTCCAACACATTACCAATGAAGATGAGCACCTCCCCAAGATCTTCCCTACATCTCTTCTTGCCTCTAACCAACTGCCAAACCTTACACAGACTATTGTTCACAGCAAACTGCCCAGCCTACAGCCAACATTGACCACAACACCATACAACCCTGTCATGGCAACCACTGCAAGATGTTTCAGAGTGTCGACATGGATACTAACATTACACGTGCGGACACCACCCACCATGCGCACAGCAGATACTTATGTGACTTGGTCAATGTTGTCTATCCCATATGCTGCACGCAAGAATGCCCTGAAGCATGGTATATTGGTGAGACCAAGCAGATGCTACGGAAATGGATGAATGGACACTATGCAAAAATTGCCAGATAGGGATGTCCCCTCTCAGTTGGGGAGCACTTCACTGGTCAAGGACATTTGGCCTCGGATCTTCGGGTGACCGTCCTCCAATTTAGAGTGGCTGAGCAGAGGTTGATCGCTAAGTTCAGTACCCATGAGGACAGCCTCAACCAGGATCTTGGGTTCATGTCAAACTACAGGTGACCCCACTGCACTATACTCTCTTACACACACACACACACACTCTTACACATGATCATACTCACACTCTCTCTCATACACACACTCTCTCTCAGACACACATACACACATCCACATTCAGACTCGCACACATCCTTTACAGGCATATACTCTGTCACACTTAGGTGCACACACTCAATCAAGCACTCCCTCCCTCTCTCTCTCTCCCTCACACACAACTATGCATGCACACAAACATATAAGTCTATTGGATGAATTTGCATTTGCAGATAGTACAAGAAACTATAAAAAACTTGGAGAACCTGATGTGGATCTGATTCCAACAATGCATTTGCAGATGTAGAATCAGGAGAATGTAAAGACTGTTATGATCAGACAAACATTTAAGGAGTCTGTTGAAGAGTGATGCTAAAGCAATGGTTTCCAGTCTATCCTGAAATTTGTGCTTGACTTCTCATGTTCTCAATACCTTATTTGTCCTCCTAAACTTGATAAATGTTTTTGGTACTGAAAAATTGTATTGGGATTGACGGTGTTTGCCAAAGGTACAATTTTTCATCAGTGTTCCTTTGCTCCACTGGACTGCAACTATTGTTCACTTTGACCTGCTTACTGTTTGAAAAGGCTATCTATCCTTGTCATTGTCTATTTTTGTGAGAACCTCTAGATCGCTATCATGGAACTAAGGTCGCTTATGCTCAGAATGTAGCCTTTTCTACCTTATTACCTCCTGTGTACAGTCTAGCAGTTCAAACTATTATTGCATTTTAAATCCCACAGAATGCTTCAACACTTTCCAACTCTTTTCACCCTCAGTCTCCTCTCGACACCTGCACTCAGCAGCAAGATTTAGATGCTAACACAGTCAAAAGTATCTTAATCAGCTGGATCAGTAGCAAAATAATCAAAAATCACATCTGATAACACTGTCAGATTGAAGATAAAATGAAGGTAAGAGACCATCTGGCACTTTTATTCTCATAAAAGAATTTCCTGTCCGGCTACTCAAATTCAAAATTATTAAAGTATTTGAAAAACCACCCAATGTAACAACCATAAAGCCTTACAAATCTGGATATTCTGTAACACCACAGTTGACTTTTAAGCTAATATAGAATCTATCAAGACAAAAATTCAAGTGCATACAAAAGCCTGTAAGGTTCACTAAGCAGAAATTTTAAAAGTTCATGATGGCTGATTTGAACAAATTTAGGTCAGTATTCAAAATATGTAATTTGTCCTAGATGTTATTTGAAGAAGGTACTAACATTTCTCATTTATTTAAAAGCTTTTTGAATTATATGTGACTTGTTGAATAACATGTTATTGATAAATGTTTAGAACAGTTGCATTTAATAATTAAAATATTAATTAGTTGTTTTCTATACCCTAATCCTTGTGTGGAATATTTTCATTTCGACATGTTACTTGTCATTTCCTGAGTATGCGGTTAAAACAGTTAGACTTGCAGAGAAAAAGAAACTACACACCTACACAATCATTTTGAGATTTAAAATAGGCCATTCAGGCATTTTTCTCCTCGGTGGTTATGCTAAAGGAACCATAAATTGACATGAAAAAATAACAAGATATATGCCAAGTTGTTACCATAATCCTGTATACAGTTTTCAGTAATTATGTAGAATACTGATGATATTTTTCAACTTTATTGTTAGTCTGCCAATAACTGCATGCTACAGGAATTAGTGTCACAACAATTATGGAAATTACAAGATTGCACCAAGCCCTAATCCAAATGGTTTGTAAATGTCCAAACTGAAGGCACCTTGAACACTACTCCCAATTTTGCACTGCTCATGATCACATGTTTGAAACTGACAGGATAATTGGTGCCAAAGGAAATCATGTAGCAATTATGCTTGGAAATAATGGTGATGTTTGTGATGCAAATATTGTTCAGTTTGGGGTTGTTTATGGAAGTTGACAGTACATTCAGTTCCTCCATTTCTGTGCAACGCAAAACTAAAGTATCAGTTATCAAAGTACAGTTGAACTATCATTAAATGATACACTACTCAAGTTGAGGGTGCATATGTCTTATAGGTGTAAAATCAGCAAACTTTAAGTACTGTCTTTTATGACCAAACGTTGCTTCAACGCACTTAACAGCCAACAAAATAACTATAAGTAGTGTTGCAGTTGTAATGCATTGAGACACATATTCTTTATCTTCTTTTTAGAAGATACAGAATGAGGTAACAGCCACCATCTGAACTAAAACCCACTTCACAGAACATGTATCAGAATCATTGCAATGCACTTCCAAGCAGTATTATGCTTAGATACGCAAGTTCCTATAAGACACTCTGACCTTGTTTTTTTCACGTAAGAGCACTAACCTTTGGGAGCAGTGCCAAATAGGGTCAGTTTGTAATTGAAATTATAAGAATGCACTATTTTTACATTCAAAATATACATAATGCCAAAGGATTTGGTCAAACAAAATTCTTCCAGTTTTATAAGAATTGTTGTCTAGACTGTATTTAGCATACAGTGGCCACTTCATTCTAACAGCTGTGGAACCAGAGTCATAGAGTCATAGAGATGTACAGCATGGAAACAGACCCTTCGGTCCAACCTGTCCATGCCGACCAGATATCCCAACCCAATCTAGTCCCACCTGCCAGCACCCGGCTCATATCCCTCCAAACCCTTCCTATTCATATACACATCGAAATGCCTCTTAAATGTTGCAATTGTACCAGCCTCCACCACTTCCTCTAGCAGCTCAGCACTCTGAACCAGTTTGCAAACTCAGGTCTAAGTCACCATCTTGAGAGACAGAACTGAGTGATAATAAAAAAGAAAGTAAAATTGCAAAAAAAATTATTTTTTTTTCACATTTCAAACACTATTTCTTGTAAGTGACTGCTAAGTGAATAATATTTGATTACTGCACACCATGAACATAATTAAGGAAAGGAAGGTGAGTCTGAGTGAAGTCCCAGCACAAATGAGCAAAGAATTGGGTTGATGTTTTCTACTCCATTGAGCAGCATGGGCAGTGCTGAGAAATTTAGGAGATTACAGAAAATGATAAATCAGAAATTCAAAATTGAGAAAGGATTTTTCCCTTAAGTGTTAAATTGTCAGTTCAGAATCTTGCAATTGATGGTGGCTACCTTATTTCAATGAATTTGCATCTCATTAATAGCCCAACTCATCTGTATTCTATGCCACTGTCAATTCTCCTCTCCCTACCCAGAAACTAGACAGTGCTGACTCTCAAAATGAAAGCCTGAGAGTTACTTGGCAGCAGCAGTTTGCCACTTTGTTTTTGGGCCTTCATCCAACTTTTCCTACATCACAATGTTACCGCATGCTCTATAAATACTGTCCTTCTCAACCCTTCATCCAGGCAAGTCAATATTGGCCAACTATTAGCCTCACCACATCATCATGTCTGCTCTTGGACCAACTCTCACATTTCTTCACTTTAGAACTTGGACATTTATGACTTGTATGCTCCTACCAGATCACTTTACATGTAGGAAGACACATGAAATTTAGTGCATGTTAATACAGAATGCCTCTTATAGCTCTTAGCTTACTTCCTCAGTGCTCCCTCAATTTGCACTTATTTGGAGGGCTGCCAACCTCTCTAGCTTGCATTGCTTTTTAGCAAGAAAGGACAAGCACACAGGTTTGGAATACTGTTCAGTCAAGGGTGTGGACATGTTGCTTTATGGCACTGTATTACATCAATGTCACACCTACTGCATGTTTATGTTGCAAACACACTGCATGTGATTTAATTGAATGGAAATATCTGAAAGTCATCACTCCAAGAGCTGGGCTATGTTCAGGTAGGGCTCTCCTCACAAGTCAGGTTAGGCCGCTGGGGTCAGTCCTAAGAGTTTGAATATTAATGGTCAGAGGCTTATCAGGACACAATTGTAGAATCCAGGAAAAGCGGAAAACTCAAGTTTTGAATGAGGTTCATGGAACTAGGTAGCTGAAGAAATGATTATAGTGAAAGGGGGAAATCTGAGATAGACAAGTAGGATTCCATAAAATATTGGAGGAAATGGGGAGCTCTGGGGTTTTTTCACAATTCATCATCACTTTGGTCTCTATATGAGGAAGTTATTGGCCTTCCATCATCAGATAGCTTTAGTACTTGTGCAGACCACTAAATTGCCCTGAAATGCTTAAGCATACTGGAAGACAGCTTTTAACCTGACAAACACAGCACACTGTGCACCTACCTCAGCAGGTCACTGTGATTTGAGGGAGAGTGGACTGTGAAATTTCCATTGTCCACCTCTTATTGAATGGAGACCACATGAATAGAAGAGAACACAGAACAGACACGAGAGAGAGTAGATGAGGAAGAGAGACAATGGACAGATGGAGACAGGACGGACTGGGGAGGGAGACAGAGAAGGATAAGGCAGACCGACAGAGAATGGACATGGGAGAGAAAAATAAAGAGGGAGACTGAAAACAGGGTGACATTGAAAGGAATCAGATGGCGCTGGGAGGTAGAGATCGGATGGAGCTGTTAGGGGAGGGGTCAGATGGGGCTGAGGCTGGAAGAGATCATACAGGGCTGAGGGAGAGATCAGACTAGGCTGAATGGTAATGCATTCCCTTGGAAAGTTGGTAGCTGGAACATACCGCTGCCTCCAAAGAATGTGGAATCATCACTGATTTCCTATAATGAATCATAAAATGGAATTAATTATGGATGATTTGTGCAATTCAAACCCTACAACAATTCCTGTTCTTTGCATTTAGTCTCAGTGTTGTTGACATTGCATTTTGTCATTAACATCACGGATCAAAAATCCCTGACATCTGATGTGAGTTTGCTTGTGAGTTGAGAGATGAAAAATGAGTTGTAGAGATCGACGGCAGATAAAAAGGCCCTTTAACCCATCAAGTCAAAAACAACTCCCTAACTATTCAAACACCATTTTCCAGCATATTGCTTTGCATACTGTGGCAATGCATATGCACATCCAAATGTGGGTGGCACGGTGGCTCAGTGGTTAGCACTGCTGCCTCACAGCGCCAGAGACCTAGGTTCAATTCCCACCTCAGGCGACTGACTGTGTGGAGTTTGCACATTCTCCCCGTGTCTGCGTGGGTTTCCTCTGGGTGCTCTGGTTTCCTCCCACAGTCCAAAAATGTGCAGGTTAGGTGAATTGGCCATGCTAAATTGCCCGTAGTGTAGGTGCAGGGGTAAATGTTGGGGGGGTGGGTGTGCTTCGGTGTGGACTTGTTGGGCCGAAGGGCCTGTTTCCATACTGTAAGTAAAGTACTTCTTAAATATTGAGAGTTTCTGCCTCTACCACCCTTACAGGCAGTGAATTTCAGATTATCACCAGCCTCAATTCTCCTCTAAACCTTCTGCCCGTGGCCATTGATCCCTCCACCAAGAAGAAAAGTTCTTTCCCATCTACATCATCTATGCCCCTGATAATTTTATACACTTCAATCATGTCCACCCTAAATCTCCTTTGCTCGAAGGAAAACAGCCCCAGTCTATTCAAACTCTCTTCGTAACTAAAACTCTCCAGGCCAGGCAACATCCTGATAAATCTCCTTTCCAAATCAATCACATCCCTGCTATAGACTGAATTCCAAAACTAGGCAAAAGTGAGGACTGCAGATGCTGGAAACCAGAATCTAGATTAGAGTGGTGCTAGAAAAGCACAGCAGGTCAGGCTGCCTGACCTGCTGTGTTTTTCCAGCACCATTCTAATGTAGACTCTGAATTCCAAAACTGCATACAATAGTTTAGCTGTGGCCAAAGCAACTTTTTGTACAGATCCAGGATCACTTCCCGGCTCTTAATTTCTATGCCTTGGCTAATAAAGGCAAGTAACCCATATGCCTTCTTAAACACTGTATCTAACTGTCTGGCTACTTTGAACACTCATCATCAATAACATGAACTGTGTCTGTTCCAAGTTTTCCCTCATCACTTGTCGACGCAGGGTATACCACTATAAAGCTGAACCACAGCCAGATGTTCAAGGGACAGGTTATCATTGTTGAGCTAAACACCAAGTGAGGGATTGAGAGTCTGTTATAAGGCCAACAGGCTGCTAAGAGTGTCCTACCCAGATGCAGAGTCATTCTTCTCAACTTGGACTTCTGTAGGCATTGGTATCACAGGCAAGTGGGGATGGAATGGCTGTATACACCTGGAAATACCCAAGAGGAAGCTTCTGAGGTCTTGTGTTTAGCATCTCCTTCAAGCGAGTACCTACTCTCATCTTACTGCCTCCCTGAGAAAAAGGGGCACCTCGAGTGAGGTTGAGATCCTTCAACCACTTTGCTATTGATGCTGATGCTTATGACTAGAGAGATAGAGTGTAAATCCAAGCGCAGGCAGACAGAGTGTGTCTAATCTGGCGTCAGCCTGAATCATGCATACCAGAGCCAGCAAGGTACTGATAATGTTGCAGGACTTGCAACATTAATGTTGCATGACTTTTTCAATCCAGTTTACCATGTCTGACAAACCTGTGTTATGACACGAGGTAAATTCTCCTGCTTACTATAAACCAGCAACACAGAAAAGATTTATCCTGTGCAGTATCAGAGCAGTATTTCCTACATCTACTTCATGTACTAAAGCATTAGTCCTCCCCATCTGACTCTTACATATGTCCTTATACTGCAGTGACAAATCTTTCAACTGCGGTCTATGCTCCTGAGACAGATAGCTTACTAACCCTTCCCACTCCTCAAGGACTTTTTCATTTTTTAATCTATTCTGAGGCACATCAAAATCCACATCATCTGGATTTGATTCCTCACTCTGTGGGGCAGTAACTAACATCTGTTTCTCCAATTCTTTCTCTCTAGTAGAATACGGTTTCAACATGTTCACATGACATACCCGATATCTTTTTTTCTATGAGGCATCTTTACTGGATAGTTCACCTGAGTTCTGGACAGGACCTTCAACAAGATCATTACACTGAGCATACCAGAAGAGAGAAGGGAGATGACTATGAGGAAGGAAGAGATGATTCAAGTACAACAAACCCCAGGGGAGGTACCTCTCATGAATAGGTTGAATCTCTTGGAAACTGTCGAGACAGACAACATGGCCAGTCCACGAGACGGACAGGTCTGCCAATTGAAAATTGATATGGAGGCAGAGCTAAGGAGTCAGACATCATGCAGAGCCGTGATAATAGGGGACTCCATAGTAGATGGACTGAAAGGGGCAACAGGTAGGATTTGAGGCTGGTGTGTTGCTTACCTGGTGCCAGGATCCAGGACGTCACTGACAGAGTGCAGGGAATCCTCAAGGGTGAAGGTGAAGAGCCAGAGGTGGTGGTGCATGTCGACACAAATGATGTCGGGAAGAAGAGGACGGATATTCTACAGCTGGACTTCAGAGAACTTGGTAAAAGGCTGAAAAGCAGGACTTCCAGGGTGGTTATCTCTGGTTTGCTTCCAGTTCCTAGGGCTGGAGAGGGCAGGAACAGGGAGATAATAGACTTGAATGTGTGGCTGAGGAACTGGTGCAGGAAGCAAGGATTTAAATTCTTGAATCACTGGGGTATATTTTGCGGTAAATATAAATTATACAAGAGAGACAGGTTGCACCTTAATAGATGGGGGACCAGCATTCTGGCAGGCAGGTTTGCCACTGCAACACAGGGGTGTTTAAACTAAGTAGTGGGGAGAGGGGAGGGGACAAACTGGAAATTTAAGAAGGAAGTTAAAAGGAAAGTGAGAATAAGAGAAGTTAAGAAAGACAACAGAATCAATGTAGCAAAAAACTCAAGAAGGGATCATACAATATGGTCAAGTGAAATAGGGATTGATCGGAAGGGTGAGGGGAGTAACAAATTAGGAATATTATATATGAATGCACGAAGGATAAGAAATAAGATGGATGAGCTTGAGGCTCAGTTGGAAATTGGAGGTAAGAGGTTGTGGGGATAACTGAGATGTGGCTTCAAGCGGACAGGGCCTGGGAAATGAATATTCAAGGCTATATGTGCTATAGAAAAGACAGACTGACTGGCAGAGGGGGTGGGGTGGCCCTGTTGGTGAGGAATGATATTCAGTCCCTTGCGAGGGGGGACATAGAATCAGGAGATATGGAGTCAGTATGGATAGAGCTGAGAAATTCTAAGGGTAGAGAGACCCTAATGGGAGTTATCTACAGGCACCCAAACAGTAGTCTGGATGTAGGGTGTAAGTTGAATAAGGAGTTGAAATTGGCCTGTCGCAAAGGTATTACTACAGTTGTTATGGGGGATTTCAACATGCAGGTAGACTGGGAGAATCAGGATGGTACTGGACCCCAAGAAAGGGAGTTTGTGGAGTGCCTCCAAGATGGATTCTTAGAACAGCTTGTACTGGAGCCTATCAGGGAGAAAGCAATTCTGGATCTGGTGTTGTGCAACGAACAGGATTTGGTCAGGGACCTCAAAGTAAAGGAGCCACTAATAGGTAGTGACCATAATATGATAAGTTTTAAACTGCAATTTGAGAGGGAGAAGGGAGAATCAGGAGTGTCAGTATTGCAATTGAACAAAGGGAACTGTGGTGCTATGAGGGAGGAGCTGGTCAAAGTTCAGTGGTTCAATACCCTAGCAGGAATGGCAGTGGAAGAATAATTGTAGGTATTTTTGGATACAATGCAAAAGGTGCAGGATCAGTTCATTCCAAAGAGGAAGAAAGATCCTAAGGGGAGGCAGGGGCGGCCGTGGCTGACGAGGGAAGTTAAGGACTGTATAAAGATAAAACTGAAGAGTATAACATAGCAAAGATGAGCGGGAAGCCGGAGAACTGGGAAACTTTTAAAGAGCAACAGAGGATAACTAAAAAGGCAATACATGGAGAAAAAAATGAGGTAAGAAGGCAAACTGGCCAAAAATATAAAGAACGATAGTTAAAACTTCTTTAGGTATATGAGAAGAAAAAGATGGTTAAGGCTGGAATTGGGCCCTTGAAGACAGAAATGGGTGAATCTTTTATGGGGAACAAGGAAATGGCAGAAGAGTTGAATAGGTACTTTGGATCTGTCTTCACTGGGGAAGACAAAAGCAACCTCCAGTTGTAATAGTGGCTGAAGGACTTAGGGTAATGGATGAACTGAAGGGAATTTATATTAGGCAGAAAGTGGTGTTGGAGAGACTGTTAGGTCTGAAGACTGACAAGTCCACCGGGACCTGATGGTTTGCATCCCAGGGTATTTGACGAGGTGGTTCTAGAAATCGTGGACACATTGGTAATCATTTTCCAATGTTCTGTAGATTCAGGATCAGTTTCTGCAAATTGGAGGGTGGCTAATGTTGTCCCACTTTTCAACAAAGGAGGGAGAGAGAAAACAGGGAATTATAGACCGGTTAGCCTGATGTCAGTGGTGGGAAAGATGCTTGAATCAATTATAAAAGATGAAATTACGACTCATTTGGATAGCAGTAACAGAATAGGTCAGAGTCAGCATGGATTTATGAACGAGAAATTGTGCTTGATTAGTCTTCTGGAATTTTTTGAGGATGTAACTATGAAGATGGACAAGGGAGAGCTAGTGGATGTAGTGTATCTGGACTTCCAGAAAGCCTTTGATAAGGTCTGACATAGGAGATTAGTGAGCAAAATTAGGGCACATGGTATTGGGGACAAGGTACTGACTTGGATTGAAAATCGGCTGACTGACATAAGCAAAGAGTAGTGATAAATGGGTCCCTTTTGGAATGGCAGGTAGTGACCAGTGGGATACCACAAAGTTCGGTGCTGGGCCCGCAGCTGTTTACAATATACATTAATGATACAAGCGAAGGTATTAGAAGTAATATTAGCAAATTTGCCGATGACACAAAGCTGGATGGCAGGGTCAAATGAGAGGAGAATGTTATGAGAATATAGGGTGACTTGGACTGGCTAGGTGAGTGGACAGATGCATGGCAGATGCGGTTTAATGTGGATAAATGTGTGGTTATCCACTTTGGCAGCAAGAACAGGAAGGCAGATTACTATCTAAATGGAGTCAAGTTAGGTAGAGGGGAAGTACAATGAGATCTAGGTGTTCTTGTACATCAGTCAATGAAAGCAAGCATGCAGGTACAGCAGGTAGTGAAGAAAACTAATAGCATGTTGGCCTTTATAACAAGAGGAATTGAGTATAGGAGCAAAGAGGTCCTTCTGCAGCTGTACAGGGCCCTGGTGAGACTGCACTGGAATATTGTGTGCAGTTTTGGTCTCCATATTTGAGGAAGGACATTCTGACTATTGAGGGAGTGCAGCGTAGGTTCATGAGGTCAATTCCCGGAATGGCGGGACTATCATGTGTTGAAAGATTGGAGTGACTGGGCTTGTATACACTTGAGTTTAGAAGGATGAGAGGGGACCTGATTGAGACATATAAAATTATTAATGGATTGAACACTCTGGAGGCAGGAAGCATGTTTCCGCTGATGGGTGAGACCAGAACCAGAGGACACAGTTTAAAAATAAGGGGTAGGCCATTTAGAGCAGAGTTGAGGAGAAACTTCTTCACCCAGAGAGTGGTGGATATATGGAATGGTCTGCCCTAGAAGGCCAAGTCTCTGGATACTTTCAAGAAGGAGATGGATAGAGCTCTTAGAGATAGTGGAATCAAGGGTTATGGGGATAAGGCAGGAACAGGATACTGATTGAGGATGATCAGCCATGATCATAATGACTGGTGGTGCTGGCTTGAAGGGTCGAATGGCCTACTCCTGCACTTTTTCTCCACTTGATATGGCTTTGAAGGAATAAACCTGGCTTTGAAGGGATTTCCTATCACTGGTAACAGTACTAACACGTTGCCTCTCAGAAAAATGTCCAAATTTCAGAGCTTTTATCTTCTACCTGCTTCATTCTGCACTGTGCCCTATTTAGATGCTGCTTAGCTAACTCACCTACTGTATTTAAACTCTCCCTCACCTCAGACACTGTGATCTAAGTGTGGTCCTGTCAGGTTTTCTTTAATTAATTTCAAAGGGCCTCTCACTTCATGACCGAATATTAACTCGAAAGGAGCGAACTGAATAGATTCATTTGGAGCATCTCTAATGGCAAACAATATGAATGGGATTCCTTTATCCCAATCATTCGGGTAGTACTGACAGTATACTCTCAACAAGGTCTTCAAGATCTGATGTCACCTTTCCAAAGCTCCATGGGATTCAGGTTGACACACTGGATTTAAAGTGCTGTATACCAAAGCTATCCCTAATCTCGTTAAACAGCAGAGCAGTAAAATTTGACCCTTGGTCCAACTGAATCTCTCTGGGTAGCCCATACTGTGTGAAGAAAGCTACTAACTCCTCTACTATCTTTCTTGCCTTGATACTCCATAATGGAATTTCCTCCGGAAATCTGGTAGACACATCCATTATGATTAACAAGTACTGATTCCCACTTTTAGTTCTTGGGAGGGGACCTACACAATTAATTATAACCCGTGTGAAAGGTTCTTCAAATGCGGGAATTGGCAACAAAGGTGTTGGTTTTATTACCGCCTGTGGCTTACCTATCATTTAACATATATGCCACGTACAGCAAAAATTAACCACATCCTTGTGCATTCCAGTCCAATAAAAATGTTTTTGTACCTTAGCCTGAATCTTTCGTGCCCCTAGGTGACTTCCTACAGGTAGTTCATGTGCTACCTGTAACACCACCTGTCTGTATGCTACCAGCAACACAATCTGGTGCACTTCTGCCCATTTCTCCTCTCCAAAAACCTGCCGTGGTCTTCATTTCCATCTTAGGATTCTATCTTTCACATAATAACCCTCCTGAATATTCTCTGCTTCCTTTTCAGAGTACGCATCCACATATATCTCTTTTATTGTCTTGTCTTAATGTCGCAAGTCCCTTAGCCTTTCAGAACTAAACACTTCTGTCTGACCCTCTGCCTGTTCAGGTTTTTCCTGCACCATTATCTGCTAAGTGAACCTCAACTCCTTCATCTTTCTCTTTACATTTCGCTTCGTGCTCTGACTTTTGATAGTTGGATCTGATTACCACACAGTCTGGGAATATACCAGGATAGTTCTGTTTTAACTCCTAAGTTTCTTGGTCTTCCTTGGGCTTCTCCACAACAATGCGTGTCACACCCACTTTAGATCCTGCTAAATCATTCCCAAGAACAAACTGAATTCCTGGAACTGACACTCCATCAATCACTCCCACTGTAACTTCACCAGTCTTGAGTTGGCACTCCAACCTGATCTTACATCGGGGAATGGTAAATTTCTGTCCACCTATCCCACAGATTATCACACTCTCGGGTAACAGATCAGAAAGAGTGCATATTCGCTCATCTCTTACTATCAGCAACTGGTTAGATCCTGTACCTCTCAAAATGATAACTTCTTGTCCTTCACCCCTGTTCTTTCTGAGTAAGCTTTACCCACAGAGGCAAATTCTTTGTAGTGATCAGATACTAACTCCATACCCAGCCCCTGCCTAGGCTGTGCACTCTCCTGCAGGTCCTTAACTCTTCCTGGGGTTTCCTTTACTATCTTCACTATTACCACATCTTTTCCCAAAGCACCTTTCTTTCACAAACAGCACTGTGTCTTTACATGTCCTACCTTCTGGCAATGAAACCACCTTTTCCCAGTGCCCTTCTGAAAACACTGACACTGTAATTTTCTGTGTCCTGCTCCATTACAGTGAAAACACCTGAGGCCTTTCACCTCCTTTCCACCCTCTTGGTCTTCGATTTTATTCTGTGGTAAATTCTTACCAGTCCTCTCTACTCTTAGTTTCATAATGTAGGATTTCCCCTTCTCCCAACTTCTATCCCTCACAGGACGAAATTCTGGCTGGAAACTTGTTTTATGCTCCAACATGTACTCATCTGTTAATTTTGTTACCCTTCTCACTTCCTGAACTTTCTGTTCCTCCATCTCTGGAAGTGAGTTTTTAAACTCCTCTCGCATAATAATCTTTTAGAGCCTCCAAGTTTTTGTCTATTTTCAAAGCACACATCCAGCGATCAAAATGATTATGTTTAATTCATCCTAACTTAACATAAGTCTGACCTATTATTTCTGTGTGTTTCTGAACTGCTGTCTATATGCTTCTGGTACCAAGTCATAAGCACTTAAAATAGCCTGTTTAACCTCTATATAATCTCTTGACCTCTCAACTGACAGTGCGGCAAATACATGACTAGTTCTACCTACCAGTTTAGTCTGAACTAGCATAACCCATAAATCCTCGGACCACTCTATCTGCCGAGCCAATTTTCCAAATGAAATAAAGAAGGCTTCAACATCTTTCTCATCAAAATGTGATAGAACTATGAAATATTTATATATATCACTACCTCTTTTAATTTCCACCCTGTTCACTTGACTTTGCTGACTAAGTCGCAACTTCTCAAGTTCAAATTCTCTCTCTTTTTGCTCAGCCAAGAACTTTCTCTCTCTTTTCTTTTCTCTCTCTCTTCTTTCTCTCTTTCTTTCTCCCTCTCTTTGCTCAGCCAAGAACCTTCCTTCTCTTTTTCCTCTCTCTCTCTCCCCTTCTCTTTCTCTCTCCCTCTCTCTTTTTTCTCTCTCTTTGTTTATCTTCTAATTCCATTTTCCTCAATTGTATTTAAGTTTTTCTACCTCTACTGCACTTATCTGTTTCTCTGATGCCCCAATTGTTTGAGTTTTTTCCTTATAATTTCAACTTTCCTTTTGTCCTTGTGTATACCCAAATCTAACTTATTTGCTAATTCTAAAAGTATGGCCTTTTTCCTTCCTTCTAAAATTCCTTGACAAATTTTAGAATCATCTTCAAGATTTATCCCATGCAGTAATCTGTGAAAATTTGCGAGATCAAGAACTATTTAAAGTTAAAAATTAACAACTTTATTTCTTAAAAGTATAACAGAGAATAATTAACTACCAATTATTTACAACTCCTCTCTCACCTATCTTTTACCTTCCCTCTATAATACAAGTCTGATAAAACTCCTGATTACCTTCCCTTCTATAATACTAGTCTGATAAAACTCCTGATTATGATTTACAAAACAAAACTTCTTATATCAAAACTTGGCAGCTTTCAGTTTTCTCTGTATTCCTGTCATCTTTTCTCCTTCTTGGGGATTCTGCTTCTCAAGTTACTGATCAATAAAGGTACCTTTTAAGAGAACTATTTTTTCAGACAGTCTTTGCATGCTGGTAGCTTGGCAGTTCTCCTCTCAACTGTTCAATTGTTCCCTGAGCTTATATACCCAAAGCAATAGATTGTGTCATTGGCTTTTAAGATTGTCATTTTTCTAAATTCGAACTGGATTGGAGTTCGGTATTTTTTCGGGGTATAATTTAAACTGGTTGGCCTAATTCAAATCTGTTTTGTCATTTCCAGGCAACCAGCTGCCCTAGTTACTCCAGAAGCTGGAGCACATGTTACTCTGTATCTCTTTTCAAAACACTTGGTGCTGTCAGCTGTCAGGTACTTTTACCTCTCTTAAAAGGTACAGTACACTCATATCTTCATAACACCTTTTGGCTGATTGTGTCTGAATTTTTACTAAATCATTAATGGCCAGACTATGGGATTGTTTTCTGCCTGGTCTTAAGTTGATACCTGGTCTTTGACAATTCAGAGACCTAGAATATTTCCTCCTTGATTGCTGCAGTGACACAGTTTGCTTCCTAGTCTAATCTAAAAAGAGAACCAATGTGAAAGTCTCTGAGCTGGTAGAAGGTGATCATTGTATCTGCTGAGAAGGAGTGGCCTCCTCCTTGGAGGTGGAGCTGGCATTGAGGGTCTTTGATGCTGGCTTAGTGAAGGCAGAGGATCGCCGGGTGCTTCTAATTGCTGCATAAAGGAATTAGTTGTGTAGAGGGATAAAAGCCTGTGAAGATTAACAATGTGTTTATATTGGTGGTAATGGGAGAGCAGCACAGCACAGCATAAGGAAGCTTACTGTGATGGTTCACTACTAAGGCTTCCATATCCTCATATAAAAGTGTACCTGCTCTTCTCCAGCCAAGTGCAAGCTGTGAATCAGACTTCGGTTGTGGGTAAATTGTTGGAGGTGATTTGAAAAAATAGAAACTATGGATATTTAGTGAGGTAAAATCATTTAAGGATAGTCAGCAAGGTTTTGTGTGAGGAAAATCATTTCTCACAAACTTGACTGAGTTTTTTGAGGGAGTTACCAAAAAGATTGATGAGGATAGAACAACAGCCACTGTTTACTTAGACTTTAGTAAAGCCTTCGACAAGATTCTGCATGGTCGTCTAATTAGTAAAATTGGTCACATGAAATTCAGGGTGAGTTTGCCAGTTGGATACATAATTGGCTTAATGGCAAGAGATAGAGTGTGTGGTGGAGGGCTGTTTTCTGGCAGGAGGTCTGTCACTAGCAGTGTTCCATAGGGATCAGTTCTGGGTCCCCTTTTGTTTGTCATTTATATAAATGATTTGGATGAAAATATAAAACGCATGGTTAGTAAGTTTGTGGATGACATAAAAATTGGTGGCATAATGGACAGTGAAGAAGGTTTTCTAAGGTTGCAAAGGGATCTTGATCAAATGGGTCAATGGGCCGAAAAATGGCAGATGGAGTGGATAAATGAGAGGTATTGCATTTTAGTACAACAAACAAGATTTGACTTATATAATGAATGCAAGGACTTGGGTAGTGTTATAGAATAGAAAGACCTAATGGTTTAGGTACACTACTCTTTGAAGTTTGTGTCACATAAAGACAGGGTGGTTAAAAAGGCATTTAGCGTGCTTGCCTTCATTGCTCAGTCCTTCGAGTATAGGAGTTGGGAAATCATGTTGCAGTTGTACAGGACATTGGTGAGGTCTCTTCTTGAATACTGTGTCCAGTTCTGGTTGTCCAGTTACAGAAAGGATATTACTAAGCTGGAGAGGGTTCAGAAGAGATTTACCAGAATGTTGCCAGGTATAGAAGGTTTGAGTTATCAAGAAAGGTTGGATAGGCTTTTTGCACTGGAGCATAAGAGGTTAAACTTATACAAGTTTATAAAATAATGAGAAGTATAGTTAGAGGATACCAAATTTCAAGGATAAGGAGCACATTTTTAAGGTAAGGAGAGAGATTTTAAAAAGATATGGGGGTAAATCTTTTACGCAGAGGGTGGTTTGCGTGTGGCATGAACTTCTGGAGAGGAAGTGGTGGGTGTGGGTACAATTACAACATTTAAAAGACATTTGGATAAGTACATGAATAGGAAAGTTTTGGAGGGATATGGGCCAGAAGCAGGCAGGTGGGACTAGTTTAGTTTGGGATTACACTTGGCATGGACTGGTTGGACCAAAGGGTGGTTTATGACTCTATGGCCTGAGGAGTTGTATACAATACCATACACCCTCACCACCAAACTACGCCACCACTTCACTCCCTCACACACTCACATTCACCCCTCCAAGTTGGTCTTTACACTCTTGGCCCAGTCCTGAAATATTTTCCTACCATTAGATAAAGGGAGGGATTGAATACCATGGAAGTGGATGTGAAAGCCATTAGTGTCAATAAATGAACTGGACAGGTGTCTCCAGTGAGTCTCCAGTACGAAGAAGGTAGGATGGGCTTACAATTGGGAGAATGGGATGGGTGAGAGCCATAAAGTGGATGCGATAGCAGATCAGGGCATTTATCCTTATGGGGTACAAAAGATTCTAAATATTCTTCAACCTGTTTCACAAAGCACCTGTTTCACCAGGCCACTGTCACTGGATGTGGTGACATGGTTGCCTTTGCCAGAAAAGCAAAAAAAAACCAGTATCTCTTTCCATCTTTGTTTGTGGGGGAAATCCTTTATTAATTAATAGCAAGGTTTTGTTTCTATCGTGACAAGTGTGAGGGAGGGGGCGGTGTATACGTGTAAGAAGCTGAAGTGAAAACAAGTCGTCAGCATACGGCAAATAAGAAACTAATAATGAACTAAGGTATTAAAAATACCTTAAAGTAAAGTGGTTATCTTTTAAATCATGTTGGAAAGATCAGTGAGCATGAGGTGTATCATTTCTTAAAGAAAACTAATTTTAAGTCAAAATCCGGGCTTTTATTTATGAGATTGGGGAGTTTCTTTCTTTAGGACCAACATGCTATCGTGTCAACTGCTGAGATCAAGATTTCTCTTGTGGAAAGAGCGGACAATGATTGCCAGGAAAAGTTACTGTTTCATGGAGTCACCATTTCTAAGTGAAAAAACGCAATCGCTAGATGAAAATGTAAAGCAAATACAACTGCACAATAATCTTAGTATTGTTAAATTTGGCAGGTATTTCACTTCGGTCAGGTGGATATATACGCTGTAATCATTTCTTACCCAATGGTGTCATAGTCATTGACATATTTGGAAAATATATATACAGCTGGCAAGACTGTTGCTTCCCGCTATAGTTGCGTGGCATTTAAGCAGGTACTGGATGTAATTTTCTAGATGTCATTGAAAATGTCATTTTCTAGAAGATCTTATTAATTCGATTCCAGTGTTGGGGATTTTAAAATTCACAATGTACAGCCCAAACAAGTAATTGGATTGTGCAATTGTCAGACGTCAATTGCTACGTATCCCTTTTTGGTTGGTGAATAGGTGGCGACAAGTCACGCAATAACTTACTTATGTACGTAAAATCTACCCTACAACTCTGAGATATAAAAATATACAGCTCATAATAAGTCAAGCATGAAAAAAGGAATCTTAGGAGTACAAAACTTTGGTCTCAGATTTAATTAGTGATAATTACGATGTAAGTTATTTATACTTTTGTTTGTGTGGAAAACTAAAGCATGTAGCAGGTTTTTCTGTTAATGTCAGAACAGAATTTAGAATTTCTCAAATAAGATTTGTTCTCATTATCTTATGGTAGCACTATCGTGTTTCAGTCTTGCCCTTATTGGTAAAGCACGATGTTTGGTCAAGGCAACTTCACTTCTTTAAAACATTTACTGAAGGACTGGAACTCTTCCTGAAGCACTCCACTTCTCTTTCCGCCTTAAAAACTCACATTAAAACCTACTCTTTTCACCAAGGTTTTAATTGCTATTTCGAATGTTTCCTACTTTGGATTGGTGTCAATTTTAAGGCTTCTGTAAGGCATCTTTAGATGTTTCCCAAAGCGAAGTACAAATCTTATTAGAACAATGAATACAAAATATATTTATATTGGTTACATTAGTCATTTATTGCACATTGCATTATTGTTTGAAATAATATTAGTAGTATCTCCCAGTAATTTGCTCCAGATGAAATTTTGCTAACCATGGGAGTCACAACTCAAATATTTAGTGAAGGGATAACTATCCATCAATTAAAAGGGCTCTGATCCATTAATGTGCAAGTAATATGAGACCATTGGTACCACTTCATTCATTGGAACAACTGCACATCCTACACCTATCATTGCTTAAGCATCAAGCCACAACTTAGATATCATTAGTCAACATCTTATTTATTTTGTTTTCGCCAACACCTAACTTGTCTAAATCCCTGTTACTCTTTCTTCAATACCCACTATAACTCAGCATCTCATCATATTCAATGTGGAGTTATCATATACAGAAAAACCTTTAAACCCCAGTCACATTTATTCACCAACAGCAAAAGTGAATCAAACAAAACAAGTTGCATTTGCCTTTTTGAACAGAAATGGATTGTTTGCCTGTCAAGCACTAGCAATTTTGAAATTAATGAATGATTACTGTACCCAGCTCTCACCTTGTAAGGCATCTGCCCCTCAGACATAGCAGGAACATGGGAGTTAAGCATATAAGCATCATTGCAACTCCCAGGGAACTTGGCACAGATCTTTAAATGGTACTAATGGTTTCATATCACTTGCAAATTGATGGACTGGAACCCTTTTCTGTTGATTGAATCACTCAGAAATGACAATTTAACATAATCCTCCATTCAGTGGGACATGGAGCATTCAGACAAAAAGAACTGTTGAATGCTTCTGCCATTAGACTTTTCCAATGAATGCAGCACCAGTTTTGTCACTAAGAGACAGTAGAAGGTTGTAAATACTGCACAAGTACTAAGATATTATGCTCCCAACTCTATATCACCAAAGGAAAGCATAATTACATGTAAGAGGGAGATGCAAACTACTTATAGTTCAAGATGATAAATCAGTTCCATGCTTCTGTGCAGCTTTTGAGATCTTACATTTGCTTTGTGTTTTATGGCCTGCAGGTACCATTATGTAAGATCGCTTATGATTGCTTCTGTATCACACAGTCCAGTCCAAAATAGAACATAGAACATAGAACATAGAAAAATACAGCGCAGTACAGGCCCTTCAGCCCTCGATGTTGTGCCGACCAAAGCCTACCTAACCTACACTAGCCCAATAACCTCCATATGCTTGTCCAATGCCCGCTTAAATGACCATAAAGAGGGAGAGTCCACCACTGCTACTGGCAGGGCATTCCATGAACTCACAACCCGCTGAGTAAAAAATCTACCCCTAACATCTGTCCTATACCTACCACCCCTTAATGACAAATGACATGGTCAAGATTGTTTATAACAAACATTTGCACCTCACACAGCTGGACACTGTATGCATTTCATGTGCATTATGCAGTAATTACAGATGGCTTCAATCTGTATTCTGCAGGAGCACAAATGATGCAATTGTTCCTTGAAGCACCTCTGTCATTTAGAATTGGTGCTCCCACGTTGGGACAGAAAACAAAAACACTGACTCCACCCATCTCATTTTGGTGACAGCTATTTCTATTCATTGTTCATATTCAGGAGTCAAATGAATATGGAAGGCAAAACAGGTCATGCTTCGCATAGTGAGGAGAAGGCAATCATTCTGGCAATTAAGGCCCTCCCTGAACCTGCATGACTGTTTCTATCTGGCACTCCTACCCCAAGCAGACATCTGACTGCATCCAAGCCCTTGGACTTATAGTAGATGATGCCACTGGCTGACTATTCCATACCCCTGAATATAGCAGCCCTGAACTTGACTTCATTGATAACATGGCTATTTGTCTGAGGTATATGTAGGCTATTTGCTATGTAGGCTGCTGGCGCATGTCGTAGGTGTGTGATGCACCATGTGCCATACAGCAACATATCCACCCTATTGACTGACGACTGCTGACAGTCAAGACAAGCTACCTAAACAGCATGCCAAGACAGAAGTATGTGAGGGAGGCTGAGGGAGAAAAGTGCCAACAGACGAGGCAAGGTAGGGATGCGGTGAGCATTGAAGTAGGCACAAAGTGAGCGTTAAGAGAGCAAGTGAGCATTCCCGAGATGTACTCTAGTCCAAACTATGGCTGTCTATGCTTGAAGTTCCATACAGTATTATTACAATGAAAGGTGCTTGTGCACTCTATTGTGCAACATTGAAATGCACATGGATAGTACATGTGCATTGAAGGTGTGTCACAATCCACATCTGAGATGTTGGTGTCAGGTGTCCAAAATGGAGATCCGAAGAAGCCAATGGTAAGCTGGAGTCACGAGGTTACAGTTCAGACTTTTGGTAATTCACAGCATCTAGTTTTTATCTGACAGGTGGGAGAATGAGAAACTGCAGAATAATGAGGTAAGGTTAAGAAATAATGAGATGTTAATGCATGCTAATAGGCCTCTTGTGGCTCACTAGTGAGAACCTAGCCATAAAACATTTGGTTAGAAAATGGGATTTTGTTCTCATGGTTAAGAGGCTCCTCGCTGGATACCTCACCTGATCTTTCTCAACTTCGTTGCCATGAAGGGTTTGAAGAGATTTCACCTCAGAGTCATAGCTCATATTTAGAATCATGGAAGCATAGAACACCCACAGTTCAGAAAGAGGCCATTTGGCCCATTGAGTCCACACCGACCCTCCGAAGAGTAGCTCACCCAGAACCCCTCCATATCTTGTAACCCTACATTTACAATGGCTAGTCAAACCAGCCTGCACATCCCTGAATACTTTCAATATGGTCAATCTACCCAACTTGGGCATCTTTGGACTTTGGGAAGAAATGGTAGCACCCGTAGGAAGCTTGCATAGATGTGGGGAGAACATGCAAATTTCACACTGACAGTCACCAGAGGCTGGAAGTGAACCTGGGTCTCTGGAGCTGTGAGGAAGTAGTGCTAGCCACTGTGCTGCTTATATTTACTTCATACTCATGTGGACTAAATCCAAAACTAATAAAAATTAAAAATAATTTGGCAAAATTACCTGTTTACATTGAAACAGGTAAATAGTGTAAAATAGCATAAAACATGCAACAAGTAAAATGTTACCCTGTTGCTTATGTATGAATTTATACGGAGGAAAAAGGAATCCAGCCATCAGGATGATAATATAATGTTGTTACAGAATAATGCTGTTCAAAAGTTTTCTTACTCCAATATGTAAAGGTAGAGTCTCCATTGTCTTAGTGGATCATAGGCTGTTCCCTGAATAGAGACGGACATCTGATGGTCGTTTTAACATGAGGGTTATCACATCTCAGGCAAGGGGTGAGATTGAGAAGGTGAGACCTTCATGTGGTAACCTTAGGTGGTGTGAAAATTGATCCCATGCTGTTGGCTTCACTGCAACATAAACCAGCCATCCGAGATAATCAATAAAATCGGGGATATTGTGCTGTGCACCATATGTTGCATGACATTTCCTTACACTTACAACATGTTTTTCATGCAGAAAGAATAACAACAAAGTCTGTAAGTATTTTAGGATACTAATAATATCTGACATGTTTTCTTT
Source organism: Chiloscyllium punctatum (assembly GCF_047496795.1). Lineage (NCBI taxonomy): Eukaryota > Metazoa > Chordata > Chondrichthyes > Orectolobiformes > Hemiscylliidae > Chiloscyllium > Chiloscyllium punctatum. The sequence continues at coordinate 77,135,924 of NC_092745.1, read as the reverse complement.
GCAGACCATGGTGAAGCAAATGATTTGTGTATTCATCTAAACATCTCAAAGCTCAAAAGAAAGCATTGTCACCTGCACTGGTGGTAAGTACTAGCCAAGAATTATATATATCTCATTCATTATTTAGTGATGATTATGAGGTAACACAGCGTGAGGCATATATTACAGGGTAGTGAAGATATGGTTGAGGGAGCCACTACCTCCACATAATATTCCATTCATTCTTTGGACAAAAATAATGATATGCATATACATGGCGCAGAGGCAAAATTATATCCTTGTGACAGGTTACTTCGTGAAATTTACCCATTATTCAATGATTTAGCAACACATTGAGTGCAAACATTAGTGAAACAATGACCGCCATTATCAACCTATTTGGTATACTAGAGAGGACAGTGGAGTGTAATTCGCTGATAAACCATTCAAAGACATATGTACTCAGTTGGGAGTAATGCATATTACATCTTCACCCCAATATCCTTACCTAGCAGAATGTACAGATGAGTACAATCAACTCCATGTTCATTGAGTTCAAACATTAAACTCTTTCACATCGGATTGCTGCATTTTTGTGTGACACCAATGGAGAAGGAATTACCACCCCAGCACAACTTATGCTTGGATAGCAAATGTGAACAAATTTGTCCATTGATCAATTGTCCAACCATTTGAGACACAAGATATTCTTCTTCAACAGCAAAGGAGAGTGAAAGAGACAGATCCAGTGAGGAAATAAAAATCTACCTTAACTGTGCAACAAACAGTGAATGAGTCAGAAATCCATTCACAAATAATTGGATCCCAACTAAAGTTCCTAAGATACAAAATCAGCCCAGTCTGCATGAAGTCAGTAGAGATCATGGTGCTTCATTGTGAAGGAACAGATGTCAGTTCAGACCAATGTATAATACACAAATCATGCATGCAGAGAGTGAGGAAGAAAGCTTTGATCACAAAAATAGTGTGATGATACTGAGTGATGGCAACTAGCAATCAGAGAACATAGAACATAGAACATTACAGCGCAGTACAGGCCCTTTGGCCCTCAATGTTGCGCCGCCCAAACTGAGTAGTCAACCAAGAGCATGTGAGATTAACTTAGATTTCTCCAGATTAGATATGAGATCACAAGATCAAAATGAGTTGTCAAACTTCAAGCATTATATCAAGTTCTGAAATATTAATTTTGTTAACTCTATATATGTCTGTATAGTTGTTGAATTGACAGATATTGCTTATATACAATCACATATTCTTGGTTCAGATTTCTTTTCTTTGGTTAAAAGGGGAATGTTTGTTATATCTTGCAGCAGATAGGTCTTATACCTTAAGGGACATGCTCATGATATCACAACCATATCAGGACATATGACCTAATGGTATAAGGTTTTTAGTTTCCACCTTGCTAAACTCTATTCTCTTGCAGCGTGACACATTGAGGGAAGCAATCTATAGTATATTCAAATTGCTTTAGCCTAGACACTCGTGTGCCTGTAAATAAAGATTTGAGTTCTGTTGTAAAAGTTAATTGAATTCTTCAGTACTATGTGGCTCAGGTCCTGTCCTTATGTTACAGGAGCAAACATAGTATTACAGCAAACTACTGGCAGATTTTCAGTATGTCATGTGATGGTGCTGCTCCTTTAACAAAGTTAGGTTGTCCTTGGTTTTTTTTCCAGAGGGGTCATAAACGCATCGATTCTGATGTGTCTGGTTTGTATGGGTTTTAGGGCCAATTTGATTATAGCTAACAGATGTTGCTCAAGCAAAAGGCTTTCAAGTTTAAAAAAACTTATACAATGAAAGGGGAGTGGTAAGTTCTCCCAGCTCAGCTTTTCTCTGGCTTGTTTTGGTTTTATCAGTCTGGCTATTCAGAGCTGCTGGTCAATTTAAGCTGGAGAATCCAAGGAAACAGCTATATGGAAGAAGATGTTCCATGCTAAATCTCTCCACCATCTCTCTTTTCTGTAAGAACCTGTGTCGGATTTTATCTTTTTGCAAAGGGGTGTTTATGGGGACTGTTGGAGGCATTTGGAACTACATCATTAAGTTGGGATAGTCTGTTGGGTTAAGTTATTCTGCATTCTGTTCTCGTTTGGTTGTGTTTCATTCAGCTTTTTGTTTAAGACTGAGGGGTTTTGACCAGCTGCATCACTCCTGGAATAACCACTCTGCACCTGCTTAAAACATTTAGAAAAGTTAGGGTCTGGGCTTTCTTCTTGAACTGTTTTGAGGGGGCTTAGCCTAGTCCATAACACATAGGGGGCTCTTTGTGAGATTTATTTGGTGGTTCCAATTTGGGATTAGGGTTGTTGGACTCAAAGGCAGCGAGTGATAAGTGTTAATGTCTTTTGTTCTGGGTGTTGATTTTGGTTAGTTTAAACATGCTTGGTATAGAATGGATCATTCAGTCACCAAGAGATTTCTGGGGGTGGAAGAAGTGACTTTGGGGATTTTACAAAAGGTGAACAAGACAAAGTTACTGGAATTGGCAACCAGGCTGGACTGAAATTGCCGGTGTCTCTGAAAAATGATGATGTGGTTATTACCGAAATAGCTCAACACTGAAATGTGCTGGAAAGACCATTAGAATCTTTGGAAATGGCTCTGAACATTGCTCAAGCAGTTCTGGGGTTTGAAGATGCTTCCCAAATTTGCCAAGAAAGTTTAGTAAGACAGAAGAAGGATATACTTTTAGAATTAGCAAACAGGTTTGAATTGGGTTTTTCCAGGGACAAAAGGAAAGCTGAAATTATAATGGAATTGGTCAAATGCTTGAGTATATCAGAGGAACAGAGAAGTACAATTGAATTAGAAAAATTTGAATTGCAAGTGAGGCAACAGAAATTGGAAGATAAAGAAAGGGAAAGAAGAGTAATGCAGGAAGATAAAGACGGAAAGAAAAGTCATATTTGAAGATAAAGAAAGGGAGAGAAGATTTTTAGCTCAACATAAAGAAAAAGGAGAAGAAGGCTCTCGCAGAAGAAAGGGAAAAAAAAAGAGAA